>NW_019946823.1:6745-24031 GCF_002910315.2 Salvelinus sp. IW2-2015 | reverse complement strand
GTTATGGACCCAACCCGACCACCCAGCAGTGTGAGCAAGAGTGAACCGATAGACGGGCGCCAGGTAGCTAGCGGCCATAGCCCCCCGGCATGTACCGCCAAGCGCAGCCACAGTAGTCGAGACGCACCACAAATGGCCAGGGTAGCCGCCGCACCTCACGTTGGTGCCGCCCCAGCGTTATTGGAGCCTTCCCCGTATTTGTGCGGTACTAGGCGTCCAAAAGTTAGGTGTTAGCCCTGAAGTCCCCGATTGCAGTTCGCCACGTCAACGGGCCCCATAAGTTCGCAAAGTCCTCGCTAAGAGTTCATACAATTGACCGGGAGGGTAATTGAGCGCCCCTTAACGGGCCACAGTCGACTAAGGTAGCTAGAGTGATCACGTAGAGTCGAGCTGCGTCCCCCTACCGGCCCACGTCTCGACCGGGTATTGCCACCAGGTAGTTTGCGTTAACAGGGCGCCGAAGAGAAATGAACCGAGTAGTTGTACCCACCAACGCCGGTATAAGTGAGCAGCTATACCGTGTACACCATAGTGATAGTAGTTTAGTAAAAGTCTTAGCTCCACCCATGAGCTTAAGGAGGGATCTAAGAGTGAGCGTAAGCGGTCCGAGGGATAAAAGGCCTGCGTAGATATAACCCAGTGCTATACCCCAAGTGTTCCGATGCGCTATGTAGAGGGTAGTGCGTTACATGCCAACCCAATGTAGCCAAGCGGTAGCTGCTTCCACAGGCCCAGATGAAATGAGTCAAATCTTTTAGTATTAAACTCCCCTCAAAAGGTAAGATAATGCCCGGCCCGAGTGGTTAGTCGACGTTCTCCCACAGACCGCGTCCGAAGTGTTGGTAGCAAAAGAGAGTTGTGGTGAGTGCGTAAACGGCACCTATTGATGTGCCGGGTCAAGTGCGATAACCGCTGTGCTCTCGATCACGTGACCCGGTGTCCGTATGAGAGTGGTCCTATTGTCGTACGCCATGAGCGGTTAGTGCGTCGGCCCAGTCGACGGCGTCTAGTGCTGGTAAAACGACATTAAGAGGTAGTAGATTGGAGAGTGGTAATTGATAGCGATTACGAGAGCGCTCCCATTTTGTAAGCGTATTTGAGAGGGGCATGTAGATCTGTAGTCAAATGTCTCCACAGACGTGAAGAACTTTCCCATGAATTCAGATCCACAAAGGAATTCTTCGCATCAGCATGAAGATCGGTTAACCACGACGTGAGAATAAAATAATGGTCCCGTTGTCCACCCGTCCTCAAGGAATCCAATCCGAAGCCCGTCTGTAGGTCGACTTGTTAGTGACATACTGCGGCCCAGAGGATCCCGTCCCAGAAGGTGCTGTTATTAGGCGAGTACTGGCACCAGGTTAGCGAGTGCCGGAATGTAGTCCCAAGACATGCGCCCACTCGAGTGAGGGTACGTGCGTCGTTACCATGAGCTGAAACCTCATGAATGGGTAGATGCCGTACCCAGGTATGCCCAGTACCCCAAGTGCCCAGTGGACGTACGATGAGTGCGTACGGCGCCACCATCTCAGAAGTACTGTATATGAAGGATTGCTGCCCTAGAACTTCAGCCCGGTCGACTCCACAGGTGTACCCTGTCTAGTGAGTGGAGGATTGGTATCCATGGCCGTAATGCCGGCCCAGGATGGAAGGTTAGTAGAGCCGTAGATCCGCGTTGTCTCTCAACAGACCGCAAGTGGAGGAGGTGGTGGTACGGCCCGAGTGAGGAGGAATGGGTACATTGCCCGATCCCAATGTTGTTTAATAAAGTGGAACGGGTTTCTCCCATAGGAGTCTAGCGAACCCATAGGTGCGTAAAAACGGCCCAGTTATGTAGAGAAGAGCCCACGATAACGGAGACCCATGTGTGGTAGTTGGTAGATTGCGTTATCAGCTGCCCGTGCTGATGATGTGAGGTATTTTCTGCTGAGTGTAATGTCTGTAGTGCTTACAAGGGACACCCAGATCTCGTCCCGAATGCCCAGGAAAGCCAAAGTCGTTAGTGCAGTGTTTTGAAATCGTGATAAGTGTTCAGTAGCGGCTAATTCCCCAGAATGGTACTGGCCCCCAGTTATTAAAGTCCATTTAGAACCACTAAATTGTTTTTGCCCCAAAAAGCCTTTGTTAGCTGTCCAAGCTTCTAAGAGTAGTTTGCGTCGGTATACAGCCGATCGACCATTTGAGGGCTGGTTAGTGTTCTTGGAAAGGATGACGAGAGAGATGACCATGGGAGAGGGTTCATTGTCGTATCTTTCCACGGGCGCCGTCCTAATTTTAGTAATCCGTCGATAAGTTTTTTGAAGGGACCTTGAGTAGACAGTTAAACGGCCCAGTGAATGCCAGGTATTCCCAAGTGCGATAGCCTTCCCAGTGAGTGAGGTGTAAGTGCAGTTGGACGGCAAGTCCCCCAACCAGTGTAAGCGGAGAAGCTTGAATGCGTAAACTAGCAGTACTACTCCTACCCAAGGCCAACAAGTGATTGGCCGAAAACTGGCCGCGTATAGAGCGATTGCTGATCGGCTCCATTGCCAATTGGTCTACAAAGTAAGTTGTGAGTCTTGGATGAGAAAGTAAAAACGACTACCCATTGAAGGATATAGTGCCCCGTTACGGCCCTTCCAGATGATCATGACATCGATGACCCGCGTCCCCAAAGAGCGCCAGAATACGGCCCCTGAAGTTGAAGCCCCTTGAGGATATGTCGGCTGTACGTCCCATCCCCAGACCAGGGAAGGTGGTCGAGGATTAGTGAGACGTCTTACGGCCCACGTTTAGGGTCTTGAAATTCCCCCCATGTTAAACTTTGTCGAGTTCTGGCCCAAGCAGTGACACCTATCTCTATATAATGAAAGTGCTTTCCCCTATCCCACGAACTCTCATACTCCCAAGGGAGGCTATTGGCCTAAGCGTCCCAAGAGTAACACGCAGGGGTAATTCCAGTGCATGGTACTGCCCTTCGGGTCTTTAAGATGAAGCCCGTTTGGAAAAGTGTTTAACCGGGTGGTATGAGTTGTCGTTTGACGGTCGCAGTGGTCGGTGATTAGTCTGTCAGTACACGGTACCCGATCCGACGAGGTAATTAGCGACCCTAAACGGGCCAGTGAGATAGGTGCGTTGAACGGCTTCCCAGTGAGAAGTAGTGCGTTACAGGCCCTTAGTCTATCGATAAATTCTGTCGCAATAAGCCTGCTAAAGTACGGCCCTAATTCGTGAAGCGGTGGATGCGTCCCCTTACTGGCTACACAGTACAGGGAGAGTTCCACAAGGTAGTGATAAGGAACCTGTTATGGTAGGTTAATGCCGTTAGCGGCACTCACGTATGACCGAGCGAATAGTGATGGGAGGCGTGAAAACGCCCAAAATGAGCGAATCCCTGGGGGGGCCCAGAGTTGAGAGTAGTGCGTACGGCCCTGACCTCAGTGAAGGGTAGTAAGCGTACCCGGCCTCAAGTGATGGAATAAGGGCGTACGCCCAACCCGCGTGACGGTCCGTAATATGCGTCACCGGGCGCCTCCAAAAAGCCTTTAGGTTAGCGCGTCACGAGGCTCCGAGTAGCCGGTTAAGGTGAGGAGATGTGCGTCACGTTGCCCAGTAGGCGGTAGTCGAGGTATGCGTACTGAATGTGGCCAGTAGTGAGAGGCCCCAATATGACCAAGTGCCATCAGAGTCCACCCCGACTATGAACCCCGGAAGCTCCCCACGTACGAGATTAGACCTTAGTTCCCGATGTACATAACTTATGCCTCAGTAGAAGTTTGTGAAGGTGCGGAGTCTTTTACCCAGATGTCGTGACGGCACACGGATTAGTGTAGTAGAAAACGATCCCTCAATTGATATGCGTAACCGGTAGCCCCAGTCCAGAATCCGTGTGCGAGAACTGAGAGAATAAGAAGAGCCCAGAGACATGGATCTATTTTCACCATTGGTTATGTCATCAGTATATACTGGGCAGCCGCAGTTGAGGGAGTGCGTACGGCCCAGTGAGTCCGGTAGGTATTGATGTGGTAATGTGCGATTACCTGCGCCGGGAATCCAAGTAGATCCTCCTCGGATGGCTGTGACACTTCACAGGCGAAGGCCAGTTATGAAATTTTATCCAATGAGCGAGTAGGTAGGTCGCAAGGTTCCAGTGAGTTAAAGAGGCTCCCAAGTCTCTCACTCACTGCATTAGCGGTAAGCTAAACTTCTGGTGCCCTGTTCAACCCTCTCCACAGTCGGTATGAGTTCCTCACTTCGCAAAAGTGACCCATCTGCATTTGGATACTGTTTGTTCCCTAATCCCTAAGGGCTAGCCGTATATTCCACATTGAATCCTTCCCTCAATAACAATGATCTCCCCAATCATGAAAAGGAGTACCGCCAGGCACTGGTCCCCGGAGAAGCAGCGCAGAGGCCCCTTCACATCACCAGGCACAGCGTATCTCAGCACTGCGGTTCTCCTTCTGCAACCATAGTTTGGAAAGATTAATGAATTCTAATTAATTGGGATAAGCTGAAAAGTACTTACACCCGATCTGCATATGGACCAACTTCTATCGAAGCGTGGGCCGCGCGCATTAGGAGGGTCTAACTAGTAACGTTTAGAAATGTTTCATGTTATCCACAACAACCTAAATAAATTTCACTCGATCTAATTCGTGTATCAATTTCAAGTCACAGTACACGTACACAACGGCCACTGTTAATTAATGTTCTGCACCAGCAACGTGCGTAGCTATTACCCAGCTTGCACACGGTTAACGTAACGGTTCATTCTCACCGCGTTTCCGAGGCCAACGCAACACGCTCAATGAAAAACTATTTGTTCATATAGAAGTATCTCTGATGTTTCTTAGAGTAGTGAATTTAATGCAGAACGAAACTTTTTCTCGATCTGGGCAGAAGTCTAAATAAAGCCAATCTAAGAGGCGAGCGATGTCCACTCACCTTAGTCAATCGCACCCATTCTCGACTAAGATGTGCTAGCGTGACGATTTTCCTGCTGCGTATGCACTATAACGTAAAGAGACGCTGAGACCCGTGAGAAAACAAGAGAACACTTTCACTTATATTAGAGTGACCCATTAAAGTTGATCACTACTGTACACTTTGGCGTATGAGATCCTATCATATGAGTTTACTTCTCGTTTTGCGCCTCTTAAGGTCATTTTCTAAAAGTAGATAATGATTTGTCTGTGATCGTCACCTCCCTGCATAATTCATAGCAATCTCACCAAAGGTCCAAAAGACTTGAGCGAGACTGTCTAATCAGCTCGTTAAATAAACCTTGTGCTTTGGCAGCTCTCCCTAAAAATGAATATACATAGCCACCCTACATAATAGTCCAACCCATTAGCATATACACGAGTTGTGTCTGCAAATCCTAACTGGTACATGAACTCTTTGTTTCCCAAACCGCATCGCTATGACAGCGGAGGTTGGCACAGCGCTCTAGGTGACATCAGTGAGTCAGGGGTTAGCGCTTGCGTAGGAAATTCTTTTAAGTCAATGACATTACAGGCACCCCTTACCCACCAACTTGACTGTTCAGGACGAGATAGCACGTCTATCAAAACTTCTGAAACTCGCACAACAGAGAACGAACTTGACCTTGCCCTGCCCCTCGCAACAGGAAATAAATATCTATGTAAGTGCCCAATCCATAGCAATATTCTACTGCAACTTAATAGAAGCGCCAAAAGAGAGGTTTACATCACAACCAAGATACATCATCACGTATAAGCATACGCGCCACTAGTATCCTAACAACAGGTGTGCTAAGAGTTCTGTTTGACCAAGAAATGGAAGTAGATAATAAGACAACCAAGTAATTGAGAGAAAGTGTCAAGTCAAACTAACCATGCAACAATCACCTCAGCTTTATCGATATCCCTCATGTCAGTAAATCAAGGCTAGACAACTAGCTATATATAAAAATATATTTACCAAATATATAGCACACTAATGCCGCAGTTGAAGAACCAAGAAGCATATGTTCCAATACAACCTAGGCCACGATTCCGACCTACCTCCGAACCATTGGTCCTCATATACGTTAAAACTATTAGAAAACACGAAAGAGCTAGGAAAAATCCCAACCAAGTTTCTAACACTCTCAGTTAATTAAAGTATTGAATGTGTGGCGAACTGAGGACAATGCCTGCTTTAACTTTGTACACCAAAAACATCTACAATCTAACCCACACTTCAGTCTAGTCCAGAAATTTATTTAAATATATATATATTGTTATATGTATGTTAGTCATAAAACGCATATTGCTACCAGACCTGCCCTCAACGTTGTCATGCCTCCATGATAAAACGCAGTCTTTAAACATTCTTGTGCGTCAACCCTGTCTTGACTTGTTTCAGTTTAATAGACTCCACTACCTTTTCGGTTCCTTTTGAAGAGTGTTTGTTTTCCCATCAGTCAACATGATAGTATTGTGAGCCCCGACTGCGTAGTCGCTTAGCCTACCTAAACACAGACGCTGGTCCCTCTCCTGAATCAACTGCTCGAGAGTCTCTTCTGCGTCCAAAGTTAGGTAATTCCTCTAAGAACCCCTCTAACACACACTGTAGGTAAGAGGAGTCATTTATCTTCCATGACATTTATACGCTGATCGACAAGGAATTAACTGTCTTAGTCTGTTTATACACACACTCAACACCACTGCTAATGGACCCTATTCGCGAGTTTACGCTCAAACTTTATAATCCCCTCGTAAAGGTGCCAGTTGCTCCTGGCTCTCTTCGCCTGAGTCTCTCTCTCTTGAGGAAGTTATTTCTTACCAACAGCTCAGACGAGGTAAAGGTCCTCGGAGACCCTCTCGCAGAGGAAGATCTACCCAAACCCGTGAACAGCTATCAACTCTGCCTCTTCCTCCTGCCCCGCGTATCTCGTACCAGAAACAAGAATCTTGTTATAGGTCTAACTAATGTATACTGTATGTAAACCTCTTAGTAATATAGACTAACAGCTCATAGTGTAGATTCACTAGTAATATACTATCTCTATGTTTCGAACTCTCTTCACCTCATTAGATCAATAATTAGATTCATTTTCAGACCTCTTCAGAGCTCTACTTGTATATAAAATCTCAGATTAATATCTAGTTACATATGCATTAGCACGAGAGATGGTGACTACCCCAGGATATACATATAATCTAAAGTACTTATATTTAAATTACTCTAATTTGTGTGATGCCATTCGGTCAGCTATTCCACTTTATAAGGTTGTGAAATATACCCCTGGATGAATGTTGAAGATCTGCGGAACATCATACGATTGAAACGTACATGGACTTAAACATTAGTCTCCGTGTCTTGTGGCTAGCCCACATCATTTCTTATCTGATATACTGTTATCTCTCATTCATGTGTAGCGGCTCCTCTGACTTCTCAACCGTCTTGCTTTCGCCAGCGAACTCTCTGTTTTATGCGGCTAAAGATTGTAGAAGATTTAACTATTCAGGTTTCTCACGTTAACCATGAGTATATCCACTCGAAACACTCAATCAAAGACTAGCGACAGACAATTCGTCTTTTTCCCACTTCAGACCCACAACCAATGTGCTGAATTCTGAATTCTATATACCAATCTGATCTGTCACATCGAGCAATACGTTCTCTTCCGCCTATACGAGAGACACCTAATCACAGCTATATTAGCACCATACTCTGTTATTCAATTACCATTTACATGCTTGAACCTTGATTTAATGATGCACTCAGCCTGGTGGGCGTGGTGGTCACTGTGCCCAGAATATCGACCTAGGATGGGTCCTCATCGATCTGTCAACATTCTGGGTGAAATTTCAACACAAAAAGAGTACACCATATAATCAGAAATTTGACACCTTCCATACCCCCCATTCCTGTCCAGTTTACATAAAAAGAAAGTCCTCCAACCATTCGTATATACTAAATCGGCCGCTCTAACCATTGGCTGGGTAAGCCTCTTCTTCCTGAGTCCCGAACCCAGGAGCCTCTCTTCACTCTCACCTCGCATGTCTTCCTTCAATCTCTGTTAGCCAAGGATCCCAGACTGCTGCGTATCCAGATAGCCCTGGCGTGAGCAGGGCCCAGTGACGCGTGGGAACTGTGCAGCTAACTTTCCAGACTGTCTCGCCTCGAGACCCCCAAAGCCTAGTGACAAATTGGTTTGGAGGAAGCAAAAAGGTCGAGATGGCCAAAGACGACTACCACAACACCATTCTTTGTCAAACTAACAGTGCTCGAATGAAAGAAAAGGGCTCCGTAAGTGTCCCCCCTTTTTAACCATGGGATGCCCTCCTTTCCCCTGTCACTCACTCAAACCCCCCCAAGATTGACTAGTCCCCTTGACCGCGCCAGGTCCCATAGCACCAGTCTGCTATATACTTTATATTTTCTAAGAGTCATCACCTTAAACATGGCCCTCCTGCAGAGGTGCTAGCATGCCTAAAGATACCATTTGTGTACCCGTCGAAACATGCGTCCCGATCATACCTATTTTCTTCCATCAACGCAAGTCTCCAGATCAGCTGTCTTCACCCAGAGGCTATACTAAGTATTGACATTCCACCACCCGGTCCTGAAGCAGGACCATCGTTCGATCTCTAGTCCGCTCCGCCATGAATCCCATTCACAGAGAGGACGAATTGAGTATGTAAGCCACAGCAGCTTCTCTCTTGTGCCGTCCCGCGCGTTACGTACTTGACCCAATGGCTTCGAAGTATATGCGGACAGCGGCCTCGAGATGCGAGTATGAAAGCACCCTCCGTTGTGAGCAGAATGGAAGAAGACATGTAACAATCATTCGACAATGCCCTCCCCGAGTTGTTTCTCAAGTTATTTTTACAACGATATACCTCTTGGGGGATCCCCCAAAGTCATTCTACTTCACCCCATAGTGGTCCTGCATAAACCGCAACAATAAAGCTCATAAGATGGACTAGATCATGATATCACACCCATAGTCACTAATCTCAGATCGCTCTCGCCCAACAACAAGGTCCTGCCCAGCATCCGTTTGTAACCTGTATCCGATCTGCGCAAAGCGAGAGGGGTAGAAGTGCACCCGATATATAAATGAAAACTACTATTTATGATATCTGTGCGGCGACCCGCTGAAGCGCGTCCCTTTCACGTCTGGATCCCTCACTGACTCCTATCTGAAGTAGTAAGAATCGCCCGGTAAGACAAGAACTGGAACCACAAGAAATGGCTCGCTGCGCTATCCCCCAACCGGGCTACTCCCCGATAATATTCCATCAACTCAGCTTGCATCCCTAGATGAAGGAGTGGCGTATGACTATTACCTGTAGCTGAGTGGGAGACATACTGTCCGTCGTATTGACCACATATATCGGCGAAGCGCGGAACAGGGCTCTGGGCATGCTCTAAATACAACACCAGCAACCAGCGTTTCTTCGATTACATAAGTGAATACTTCCCACCTGCCCTCCTACAAATACTCGATTGCTAACGCGAATGTGTTTCATGTCTTCCGAGACTTCCTCTTCTTGAGATACGAGGAGTGCCCTAACAGTGAGGAAACCACTGTGGCGATAAAAACCATAACACATCTCTCGCCCTCACTCCGCTCCCCTGCTATATGAGTGAGACCCGATTATCCTTGTCGACGGTTCTCCAGTCCTATCCTCTCACTACTCACATGCCAAGAGACTTCGCTCTACGAAGACAGAGAATGCCACTCGTAGCCATATAATGCGTGCGAGAGCACGAGGTAGCCGCGAATTCAAAATCTAAAGTATAATCCGCATAGATGTGTGTTTGTCAGACTGACCATACTTACTGCCCTGAGCATCACATGCGAGGCCTTGTCTCCACTACCTGAACGCCTTTCATCTCTATCCGCAGAGAAGTGCAATCCGCGACAATCCGCGATGAGGGATAGCGCCACCCGCGATCCTGTCACTAATTCTGTCTTACTGATGAGTGACATTCCACTGGACCCCTGTCTGGAAGCATCAGCCGTTGAGTTAGAAGTCTCCGGTGCACCCTCCTCGCGCTCGAGATGTCCACCTTTCTACACCCTTCATAGAAAGCAGTACCCGCCGAGCTGACTAAAACGCGCCCAAGGAACCATTAAAGATGCTCAGTTTAAGATTCAAAACCCTCATAACGTTTTAATATTTTCTAATCATAGACCGACGCTTCCGAAGACCCTCGCATCAGAAGACTTGTAGTCCACAAGCTCCTATCTCTTCAACCGAAAACATAAGGCTCTTCTATGAGAGCAGCCCGCCTCACAGCCCGATTGAGTGTAGCCTGATGTCCACAGCTGCTTCTTCCATTGTCACATGCTCGTCATTACCGCTCTCCCCTTACCTCGAGCTTTATCACCGAGCGCGAGTCAATGAGGCACGCAATCTCGTATGGGCACCCACCATGCCTCCAACTGGGGGTCCAGGTCACAACTTAGCTGAGACCCAACCTTCCTCCTCTAGGCAGGGAAAGAAGTCCGCTGACAGGAGCTTTGCCGACAGTGATCCACTTCCCTTCGCTCCCCTTGTCTATCGACGAACATAGTATAGGTATGTCACCTATTCGCAGACCCTTAGCTGCTGGCATAGCCCCCTATTTTGAATGATTGAACCTTACAACAATACAAACAAATCATGATCCTGACCTAGGCTCCGTGTCATAGTTTGGGTCATGCTTGGGGTGTTGGATCACCGCGGTGAGACCGTGACTAAGCGATCTGGAGAACAAGACGAAACTCACTCCAAGCAGCCATAGCCCTTCAGCTCTTCTTTCCGTGTGCAGCACGAATATTCTGTCCCACAATGTCTTTAGCTTTGGGCACCGCTGACCTTTTTCCCCTGCCACTTGCCCTCCACAACACATTGTCACATGGACCTTCTGGTCGGACATGCTTCGCGGAACAAGTCCATGAAAATTCGCCCGTCCCTGGCTCCTGGACTCCAACCAGAGCTTCGATCAGCAGCATGCCTCCCTGCGTACAACAGAGCTTGAGAGACATGCAGGTGCGAAGGTGAGTGAGGGCCCATAATTGCGCTCAGCCCCAGATCCCAACTGGATTAGGGCGAGTTTAATAGTCGAATGACAGACCTCAGTTTATGGAATGGATCGGAAAGGGTGTCCACCAACCACCCCATATGAACACTATGTAAGTCTTGTTCCATTTCCAAATGTACAATGTACCGCCATCCTAATCAAAAATTTAAGTGACACCAGCCAGCCACTGCCTCATCAATCAAGTTCAAGCAAAATAATGATACCACTTTAAAGATTAGGTTCATTTACTAAATCAAAGTTTGGTCTCAAGTGACCTAATGTTCGAAAACATATTCCACACCATCTGTTGTCGAAGTTTGTTGATCTGTTTTGATTGATGTGTGTAATGTATCCTAATAATCTTAATCTCAGGGCTAACCGAGGCAGAACCGGTTGAGAGTCAGAGGAGCCCGCCTACACCTGGAGAAGTATCAACTTACATTAAAATATGGTGGCGCTGCCCAGACGGCACTATCGTAAGTCCATACAGTCCATCATCGTTCCATCTCTAACATCCCAGTGTTATCAACAACCTATTTAAATAGGAACTTCACTTTTGTTGATCTGGCATTGCTAAATAACCAGCTAACAATTAAAAAAAGGGTTGGAGGAAAAGACACACAGCTAATAGAGGTGAAAATGACTTGAATCTCTAAGACTTAAATTATCTAGGTTCACCACACAATGCTAACTACTTCCTGACCAGACGTCACATGAAGCCGAGCGAGGAACTGCCACATTTAGCTTACTCTGGAGCGTTCGAGGACCATCCACTCTACGTACATCAACTTCCTCCAAAGAGGGACTGCAAAAGCCAAGGAGCCACCTGGCACAGTAAAGACGAACGTGGTCAATAAAGTGTGTGTGTGTAAAAAACTAGAGTAATTCCTTGTTGAAGGATAATGATCAAAAAACAAGTTTCACTTTGGGTAAATAGGATCAGCTCCTACATGCTTGCAGCTGTCAGGTTTTACTAGCATCCAGAACATGATATCAAGTATTCAACAAACTCTTCCAACACAGTGGCCGCTATACCAGGTTGACCCTTCTGAAGAACATACCCCTTTCAGGACAACTTTTAAAAAGTGATATATATAACTAAAACTCAATACTCAAGTGGTAGATGTTCTTTCAAGTTAACATGCGTTCTCAAGTTCCCATCCATATAAAATCACTAATGTTGCTTACTTACCAATATTAAATACAAATGTTCAGGGTCGGAACAGTGCCAGTATTCGAACATTGCTTTGCCTCACCTCACTATGTGCTAATTAATTCTGACTTATTTTAGTTAGCCTTCTGTTATCATGTGATAACAGTGAGTGAATTGCTTTGCTCAAAACTTTCTTATATCTTAACATTTTCATACTCAAAACAGACGCACCATCAATGCATCTATTCTGTTTATTGTTATATCTCGCAATTATGCAAAAACACACGCTTTTATTTCGTTGGAGGGCACGCAGGTTCAATCTTCTCCATCTAGAGTCAGCAGTTTGCTGACAGGCCTGCCCCGAAGTCCAAATGGCTGGATAGGGCCTGATTTCATTCGTGCTAAAGCTTCTGCCAGGCGGCGCGGGGGGCCCCCATAAAAAACCACCCTCTGCTCTGTTCCCCGAGGTTGCCAACAAAGCTGTCATGAGTAAACCTGGAAAAACAAAGCTGTATGTGTGCACAAGGGTAAGGTAAACTTTTTTTTTAATTTTTTTAATGAAACCAGAACAGTCTATTTGACTGACTAGTTAATTTCTAACCATGAGATCACAACTTAAGGAAGGTTACTACACCAACATTATCTAAAAAAAGAACTTAGAGGCAAAAGAATTAATTCATTATGTGATTCTACCAAAAAAGTGTACATGTGATAAACTTTTAAATGTCATATATTAGAAAGTGTTCTTTCTCCATCAGCGCTCTTAATCTGCAATGTTAGGCACGCACCCACATTGTAGCCAAATGCAAAGTGATCATCACCCTTGAATATGCTTTTACTGACTAGTGGCAAAAATTTCTGAAAAATAAAATGTACTTTACTAAAAAAGTATCTTGAGTAGCTTCGCAGAACACTGGATGAAAAACCGGACTGTCCCAGAAAGTATCAAAAAGACGTTATAACATTAAGTAAAACATCGTGTTTTACTGTGGAACATTGATCAGAGAATTAGATCCGAGTAAATTTAGGAATATGTGATACCAAATGAAAAAACATTTCTAAAATACTAAGAGCCTAAGACCCCCACCCCCCCCATCATATAAGTTGGCCATATGCAACGGGTAGTAATCTCAGTTCCTCCCACCAAAAGTAATGAATCATTAATGTTTTAAACTATGGTCCAGAATACAGATGCAGTTGTGAGGGGGAAATTGCAGTGCTTCACAGCAGCAGCCTTAAGATGGGGCAGATCCATTTTAGAAGACATGTGAATTCCACCATAGAAACAGACAGTATCCACCATATGTCAGAGCACCTGAAAGTGAGGACCTACCAACCTGTGGAGGCTGACAACAGGGACAAGTCTTCCCTCACATGCACCCTGATGTCGAGGCACAATCTCCTGTCCCCCAATAGCCACCAATACCCCCTCCACCGTATACAGTTTGGTCCACGTTCCAGAATAATTCACGAGTGAGTTTCCAGCCTCCAAATACCACACCAATTTAAGTCAAAATAGTCATGTACATATCACCACCTTATTGAACAATGTACTAAGTATATGGTTTTCTCGGATCCTGTTCATAGATGTTTAATTAGGGTCATGCCTTAAAAGTTGCCATCTGAGTGGGACAGCCATGATAGAAGGTGCCATCTAGTAAAGTGCCTTGCTAGCTTCAGTTTAGTCATGTCTTCACCACGAAATGACATCAACACCATACCACGGCTCATTCTATGACGTGTTGAAAGTGTTCTGTCTCTGCTTTTCCGAGATAAGGCACAGTTGAAGGTTGTGTAACAGGGAGCTACTCCGCCCAGTACAGCATCTCATCCAGCCACAGCCAAAGTGACCACGGACATGTATGCGGTATGACCGCCGATATAAACTCCTAAGAGGTTCCTTGCTTTAGATGAGAGTAAAAGTATCGTGTTTTCCTAAACATATTGACCACATACTGTTATAACACACACAAAAGTAGTGTACACCCCTTTCACAATGAGTTGGTATTTGGCTATTTTCAGCCACACCCCTTGCTTACATCCTGAAATAAAATCAGTACACAGCCAAGCAGATGCTCCATTACAAACATGGGCAATAGAATGGCCTTACTGAAGACTCATGACTTTCAACTTGGCACCGTCATGGGATTCCATCTGCTTTCCAAAACAAGAGCAGAGTTTTAGTACATATTCGACCGCGAGTGCTTATTATTGTTTGAAAGTGGAAAATGGTAGGCCACAAGTTCACAGACGGACCCGCCGATGTGCTAAGCATGTAAAAATTGTCTGTTCCTCGGCTCTGTCAACACTCATTACATGAGTTCACCATAACTGCCTCCTGAAAGGCAAACGATCGCACAAGAATTTGTTGTTCGGGTGAGCTTCAAGAAATTAGTCCAATGGCCAAGCAAAACGCACACAAGCCTAATGCCCGTCGTCACACTCAACAGGTCATGCATTTTTGCAGTACTCCAGATCACGTACATTCATTGCCCAGGAATGGGATAACGCTGTGTTTGCCTTACAGCATTGCCGTTGACAGCAGTGTCAGGCTTCTGTGTGGTGATAATCTTGAGATTAGTACGAACGTTATCAGTTTATAAGTATTGTTCAGAAGTTTACATAACACTTATGGTTAAGTCAAAAGAATTCGATACGTTTATCTTCAACCGCACTACACACATTCTTTGTTAACAACTATATTTCCGCTAGGAGTCAAGTCGTTAGGACATGCTAGCGTTCGTGGCAGACAAGTAATCTTTTTCTGCGTATATGAACTAGTTTGGCTTTCAGACAAGAGATTATGTTACACTGTGCTATCACAAGTTCCAGTGGGGGTCAGAAGTTTACATACACTAACTTACTGATCGCCTTAAACAGCTGAGGAACTCCAGAAAATATGCATCGCACTTACGCTGTACAAGCTTCTGATGGCTAATTGACATCATTTGAGGTCCAATTGAAGAAATGAATATGTATCACTGTGGAAGTGTTGCGTACTAGATGTTATTTCAAGGACCTTACCCTCCTCGAACACCAGTGCCCTGCTTTGAACATCATAGAATATCAAAGAAATCAGCCAAGAACCTCCAGAAAAAAAACATTTGTAGTTGCCTCCACGAAGCTGGTTCATCCTTGGGATGGATTAATTTACCAAACAACCTTGATGAGTACCACCCTTCATCTGGTACCTAACCCAGAACACATTAGATAGCGAAGATGCATGGGCTCGACCTGATCTCGTTCAGAAAAGGAGTGGATGCGTCACAGTCTCCTGAGACATGACAGCATGCAACGTACCTTCGTAGCGAGAAAGTGCAAATCAATCCTCAGACATACAGCAGGAGAGCTTGTGAGATGCTGGAGGAAAACAGGGTTCTACAGAAAAAGTATATAATATCCACGTAACAGTGTGACAATTAAATAGATATAGTGTCTAGATATCCAATTAGTCACAGTCTATAAAACTCTGCAGAAGCTCTCTCCAGCACTACGCAAGTGAAGAAGCACACTACCTCTGTGTTAAATCCAGATACTGCAGCTCAACAAGACAGCTAAATTGTTTAGCAAAAAGCATGTGTAGCTTGTTCAACCTTAAAGTCAGTTTTTTCAGTTGTAAACCAAAACATGTGTTTGTAGTTATCTGTGTAATATTATTTATTCCAATGTCTAAGGATTCCAGATTTGTCAACCCCAGGAAAGCAAAGTCATCAATGTTTGAAATTGAATTATCTGCTAAATCCAAATACTGCAAGTTAACAAGACAGCTAAATTGTTTTGCAAAAAGCATGTGTATATTGTTCAACTCTAAAGTCAGTTTTGTTAACCATGTGATTGGTTGTTTTTGGAAGGAGCAAATATCAAGTCTGTTATCTTTCAGGCCGTCTATTTTTAATTGGTTAAGGTTTTTGAGACTGGAAATAAAATGCCATTCCAAATATGGAGTAGAATGGAAAAAGCCATGTAAATACATATATTCTAGCCCAATGCACAGTTCAACACTGGACATGGAGAGGCTGCTTGTATTGGCATTGTATAAATATATTTTCTTGATTGAAAGCAAAAACACTACATTACAGATAGTTTCAATATCTATTTCATTGCTACCAGAGCAACTGAAGTACTGGATTTGCTGAATCCCAGACCGGGGAAGGTGCAGTAGGACTTCCTGGCTGAAAACCCCTGTTAACCTTGTCAGGTTCTGGAGCCAAGCCAGTGCACCTTCCTCTATATGTGTTATTTCACCAAATGAGAAGTCAGAGATTGCTAGACTGTTAAAAACAGGTGTCATGCTTTCGTTGGTGTTTAAGATAGAGCAGTTTGATTGGTTTAACGATTGTATCTCTGGTGCTTCTATATTTAGCTCTATAAGTGACTTTATATTCATAATTCTGCATAGTATCTCTGACAAATCATCTACACGGGGTTGCCTAATGATGAGAGTTTGTAACTGAGTCATGCCATGGAAAACATCTGGGGCCATTGCTGATAGWCTATAACCCCATATGGTCAAATTACTCAGCTTGACTAGATCTCTGAATGTATGAGGCCCAATATGACAATCACAGCATCCAGAGCCCAATCCATTCAAATGTAAATACTGCAGATTTGGAAGGTGACTATTCCCAGTTGGAAGGATTTGAGTTAAACATCCCTCAATGTACAGGTACTCCAGATCCTGAAACTGAGAGAAAAAGCCCAGAGACATGGATCTATTTTCACCATGTTTCATAGATATGCAGAGGGTATTGATATTAGGGGGAAGTCCAAGTAGGTCCTCCTCGATGGCTGTGACATCTTCACAGGCAGCAGTATAATGTTCTACATGACGAGGTAGGTAGGTGCAGGTCCAGAGGAAAAAGTGTCCCAAGTCTTCACCACTGTCATAAATCTGGCATTTAGGATGCATCCATCCACTAGCACTCTCTCTGAATCCACAGGAACAGGACGGCAGGTGGGAAAACCCAGCTCTCATCTCTCACAACGTCCGTCAAATCTACTGAGATAATTGCAGAATAGTTTGGTTCTGGTGATATCTGTAGAACGTTGGGTTTGATACAGTAACATCCTTGTGAACGCGTAAACAGTATGGGATCTCTCTTCTTCTTGTTGTCTGTCGATGGTTC
>NW_019946823.1:0-4824 GCF_002910315.2 Salvelinus sp. IW2-2015 | reverse complement strand
CTCTGAAAAGCTGTCGTTATAGGCGACACTATCTCCGGTTTTGATTTTATTTGATACATGTGACATATCACCGTAAAGTCTGTTTTTTCAATATAGTTTTATTAGATTATTGAAAATTTTTTCGGGACGTTAGGCGTGTTGCGTTGTCTGTGTTTGTTGACGATGGAGAGCTTCGCACTTGGCTAGTGTGCTTGCTAATTCAAGAGGGAAAAAGGACGTTCTAAATCCAAACAACGATTGTTCTTGACAAAGGACCTCTTGTACAACATTCTGATGGAAGCTCATCAAAAGTAGGACCCATTTTATGATGCTATTTCATATATCTGTCGAACTGTGTACTATTAGTTTTGCGCCCAGGTTTTGGGCACTGTCCGCCATAACGTAAGCCTTATGTCGTAATGAAGTTATTTTTAGAATTTAAGACTGCGATTGCATTAAGAACTAGTGTATCTATCATTTCCTAACAACATGTATTTTTTGTCATGTTTATAAATAGTTATTTGGTCAGAATATGTGAGAGTCAGAAAAAATATCCGGACGTTCTGGGAAAAAGATGCTACGTAGCACAATGTATAACCACTGATTTCAGCTCTAAATATGCACATTTTCGAACAAAACATAAGTGTATGTATAACCTGATGTTATAGGACTGTCATCTGAATGAAGGTTAGTGAAAATTAATATCTTTTGCTGGTTATATCGCTATCGCTAACGTGCCTATTGCTATCGCTAACGTGCCTTGATGAATGAATGCGGTAGTGTGGTAGGCTATTGTAGTAAGCTAATATAATGCTATATTGTGGTTTCGCTGTAAAACACTTAAAAAATCTGAAATATTGGCTGGATTCACAAGATGCTTATCTTTCATTTGCTGTACACGATGCATTTTTCAGAAATGTTTTATGATGAGTATTTAGTTATTCCACGTTGGTCTCTACAATTACTCTGGCTGCTTCGGTGCTATTTCTGACGGTAGCTGTGATGGTAGGTGCAATGTAAAACTGATTTATAGCTCAAATATGCACATTTTTAGAAAAAAACATAGATTTATTGTATAACATGTTATAAGACTGTCATCTGATGAAGTTGTTTATTGGTTAGTTTGGTTGGTTCTTGGTTAGTTAGGTTGGCTTTGTGCATGCTACCTGTTCTGTGAAAAATGTCTGTCCTTTTTTATTTGTGGTGGAGCTAACATAAATATACGTGGTGTTTTCGCTGTAAAACATTTAAAAAATCGGACATGTTGGCTGGATTCACAAGATGTTTCTCTTTCAAATGCTGTATTGGACTTGTTAAGTGTGAAAGTTAATATATTTAAAAAATATATATTTTTGAATTTCGCGCCCTGCACTTGAGCCCTGCACTTGAGCTGGCTGATGTCATATTGTGCCCGACGTCGGGCTTGCAGCCAGAAGAAGTTTTAACTAGGCAAGTCAGTTAAGAACAAATTATTATTTACAATGACGGCTACCCCGGCCAAACCCGGGCGACGCTGGGCCAATTGTGCGCCGCCATGGGACCCCAATCATGGCCGGATGTGATACAGCCTGGATTCGAACCAGGGACTTTAGTGACGCCTCTTGCCCTGAGATGCAGTGCCTTAGACCCCTGCGTCCAGTGGGTGTGTTAACTATTTAACTGTACTAGAATTCCCATCACTCCTCATCTGCATCAAAGTGCTGTTGAAGGTTCCGTGTCCTAGACAAGAGCTCTGCCAACTAGCATCTCAACATTACTGCAGCGTCCAGTCTTCATGTAATGTCCTCATTTGGACAGTAATATATAATGCCAATATCMTATTCTGTTACACTGTGGGTCCTTGAACAGTACTGGTCCCTAATAATAATGTCCTCAATAATGTTGGGCTAATAAAACATTACAAACTRACAATAGATCAGATAGAATGGTGAAACACAACACTGGATGCTTGACAAAGTCACATTTAAGCACCAAACACTGTACAACATGCCACTGTCATATTCTGTTACACTGTTGACACTTGTGTAAATTGCAGTAGTAGTCTTAGCTAGCAGTATTGAGTGCCGCTGTTCATATTGTATAGTCTAATGTAGCCAGTTATCCATATACAGTCTAATGTAGCCTGTTATCTATATATAGTCTAATGTAGCCTGTTATCCATATATAGTCTAATGTAGCCTGTTATCCATATATAATCTAATGTAGCCTGTTATCTATATATAGTCTAATGTAGCCAGTTATCCATATAGAGTCTAATGTAGCCTGTTATCCATATACAGTCTAATGTAGTCTGTTATCCATATATAGTCTAATGTAGCCTGTTATCCATACATAGTCTAATGTAGCATGTTGTACATCTAGTATGTGAATATAAAGTGCTAATGAAGTACATACAGTATAATGTCCATATAAAGAACTGTGRTATGGTTCAGGCTGTAGAGGTCTATGGATGACAGGATGGTGATGATAAACCAACAACATCTAAACCAACAACACTTACTGGCAGTGCAGRGAAACAGTGTGAGATCTGTGATTGACACATTTTAAAAGTTGCCTAGTCAGGACGTTAAGACATTGACATGGATAAACAGCATGTCAGAAAAGTGTTGAATATCTTCCTTTGAGGTGTGGACCTACATTTTTAAGAGCCAAAATCTGACCCATTCCCATCACTCCTTATCATCTGCATCAAAGTGCTACTGAAGGTTCCAGTGTTCTAGACTAGAGCTCTCCCTACTGCCATCTCAACATTACTGCAGCCTCTAGTCCTGATATCCCCATTCATTTGTGCAGTATTATGAATAGAATGAATGGATACTCTTCCATTCATTCCAGTTATTCCTCCTATATCTAAGCCTGCTGTATTACCTTAGGTCTGCTAGTCAAATTAAATTCTATTTAGCGACTCAGGAACTATCCAAGAGCAAATACAGTCCAGACTTTGTGCATATATTTTACCTATGGTTGGTCCCGGGAACCAAACCCATAACACTGCAGGTGCCATGTTCTACCAACTGAGCTACAGAGGACAATATTCTGTATAGTCTAATGTTTCTCACTGTGTCTCATGTTAATCCTACTCCTAAACACAACCCACCATCACTGTGTCTCATGTTAATACTACTCCTAAACACAACCCACCATCACTGTGTCTCATGTTAATACTACTCCTAAACACAACCCACCATCACTGTGTCTCATGTCAATACTACTCCTAAACACAACCCACCATCACTGTGTCTCATGTTAATACTACTCCTAAACACAACCCTCCATCACTGTGTCTCATGTTATTACCACTCCTAAACACAACCCACCATCACTGTGTCTCATGTAAATACTGCTCCTAAACACAACCCACCATCACTGTGTCTCATGTAAATACTATTCCTAAACACAACCCACCATCACTGTGTCTCATGTTAATACTGCTCCTAAAGATAACCCACCATCACTGTGTCTCATGTTAATACATCTCCTAAACCTCTTATGAAACATCAACTCAATCACTCTTATTCTATCTGTCACTTTTACTTTAGGGCCATTTTCAAAATGCCTCCACCACAATCTGTTGCTCTCAGAGCTCTTAAAATAGCATGTACACGTCTTTATGTGAAACCACATGTACAACGTACATCCCGTCTTTTCTAGCATACAATATAGCTCAGTATTTGTCAAGGGTGCCAATAATTTTGGTTGAGACACAGATATACTTGACCCTGTTATACTTTGACAGTGAACATGACCCTATTGAATGGAGATCTGGGTGTTACTGGCAAACTCTACTGATCATGTTTTAAACATGTAAATGAATAAACTGAACTAAACTAACCACATGAAACCACAGTCCAGGGTCAGTATTCACAAAGTGTATCAGAGTAGGAGAGCTGATCTGGGATCAGTTTAGCCTTTTAGATCATAATTATACGGACCGTCTGAGACACTTTATGAACACAGGCCCTGATGTAACAACCAAAACACAGTTTAAAATAAACCAACAAGTACAAAGAAAATGTAAGTCATGTGATGTTTGGCTAAAAACATCAAAAACTATATTTCAAGGTATCGTCAAATGTACTTACAGAGTGAAGTGAAGGGGAGAGGTCTTGAACAGTGAGTCAACGTACTGTCACTGYGTGGAAACAAGAAGTAGTCTACTGTAAGTATTTATAGTAGAACGGCAAGGCCTAAGTGTGAGTTCTTGTGGTTGACACATTTTAAAATAGTCTAGTCAGGACATTAACATGGCAGGAACAGCATGTCACATAAGGGAGTCCTGATCTAATAGGAAAATGTGGCTAAAGTCAGAATACTGTAGTTGCATTTCTTAATTTGAGGAGTGGGCCTACATGTTTTACAAGAGGACACAATGTGAACCCATTCCCTCACTCATGATTAGCGTAGTGTTTAGCTAGCTACATAGTTGTCTTGCGTCTTGTTATCCAAGATATGTGTAGTTTTTGAGAAATTGTCGAGGTACCTGAGCCAGCTACACGTTCAAAAAAGTCAACAACGCAGTCACTGTCTAGCCAGCCTACTGTCACCGCCAGCAGTACTTATCATTTTAGTCAATAAGATTTGATTTTATTTTGCACGTAAACGTAACTTCCTGAACACAGTGTATCCACTTGTATTCTTAATCTTATCCTTTACATTAGCTAGCCTTCTTCTGAGCCTGTCACTATGTTGTTGGTCTATCCCTCTTCTCTTCTCTCTGCACAGACCATACAAACGCTTCACACCGCGTTGCGCGCCGCACTATCTAAACCTGGTGTTCCAGCGCGCCACGACCACGTGGAGTTCCAGGTCTCCGCAGCCTCTGAAAAACTGCCGACTCTCGGCCCA
>NW_019946822.1:25910-27427 GCF_002910315.2 Salvelinus sp. IW2-2015 | reverse complement strand
AGGGACTGAAGTACATTTCCCATGTCAGGGACTTGTTCTCAGCTATAAATCCAAGCTTTTCTTATGTGGGTGGGAGGAGAAGGGGGTCGCAAGGTAATTTGTGGCCAAAAAAAAAAAGATTTTTTTCTTCGGTCCGGTCATAAAGTAAGAGAGGCAGACTTGGAACACTAATCCAGACCAAAACTCTTTTTCACACCCGGGGGTGTTGACATCACCTTCGATCATGTGTAAAGTATTACCAGCGAAGGCCCGTTGTTTATTTACTATGATTCTTTAGGAAGGTTCTTTAGGAAGGAGGGAGAAGAGGTGAATGGTGGCTTGATGACATGTAGAGAAGGATCAGACAATATAGTAATATCACCTTTCTTTCTCTCCCTCTCTTTCTCCCTCTCTCTTCCACACAGACACAGTGGTGATAAAGACACGACAGCGACTCTTCAACATCAGGATGCTGAAGAAATTCAGCCTGTCCACAAGAGCCGTCGCAGTGTTCTAGAGCATACTGTTCTAGAATACTGTTCTAGAATACTGTTCTATTCTAGAGCATACTGTCGGGCTGCATCACAGCCTGGTAAGGCAACTCCACCACTGGCTATGCCTGCGTCCTCAGATAAACACAGACAAACTCAAATATAATCAGATGTACTCAGATGTACTCAGATGTACACAGATATACTCAGACATACTCAAATATACTCAGATATTATCAGATGTACACATATACTCATATAGACTCAAATATACTCAGCTATACTCAGATGTACACACATATTCTCAGATATACTCAGATGCACCCAGATATACTCAGATGTAAACAGATATATTCAGAAGTACTCAGATATACTCAGAAATACTTTGAAACACTCAGATGTACACAGCTATACACATATACACTCAGATATTCTTAGATACACAAATATACTCAGACAGAGTCAGATATACACATACACATACAGTTGAAGTTGGAAGTTTACATACACCTTAGCCAAGTACATTTAAACTCAGTTTTTCACAATTCCTGACATGTAATCCGAGTAAATATTCCCTGTCTTAGGTCAGTTAGGATCACCACTATATTTTAAGAATGTGAAATGTCAGAATAATTATTTATTTATTTCAGCTTTTATTTCTTTCATCACATTTCCAGTGGGTCTGAAGTTTACTAATACTCAATTAGTATTTGGTAGCATTGCCTTTGAATTGTTTAACTTGGGTCAAACGTTTCGGGTAGCCTTTCACAGGCTTCCCACAATAATTTGGGTGAATTTTGGCCAATTCCTCCTGACATAGCTGGTGTAACTGAATCAGGTTTGTAGCCCTCCTTGCTCGCACATGCTTTTTCAGTTCTGCTCACAAATGTTCTATAGGATTGAGGTCAGGGCTTTGTGATGGCCACTCCAATTCCTTGATTTTGTCAACCTTACGCCATTTTGCCACAACTTTGGAAGTATGCTTGGGGTCAATGTCCATTTGGAAGACCCATTTGCGACCAAGCTTTAACTTCCTGACTGATGTCT
>NW_019946822.1:14385-20344 GCF_002910315.2 Salvelinus sp. IW2-2015 | reverse complement strand
ATATACACATGTATACTCACATATACACATATATACTCAGATTTACACATTTATAGTCATATATACACAGATATACACAGATATGTAAAGATATACTCAGATATACTGAGACATTCTCAGATATACACAAATATACTAATATATACTCAGATATATTCAGATATTCAGACATACTCAGAAGAAATACTCAGCAATTATTTGATTTGATTGGAAATAATGAAATATACAAAGATATTCTCCTATATACTCAGATATACTAAGATAAACACAGATATACTCAAAAATTATCCGAAACACTCAGGTGTTGGAGGGACTATGAAACTTGTATAAGCATGAAACTGTATAAAAGGAGTGGACTGAGACTGAGTCCGGCAGTTGGTCCATGGACCAACTCAGCTTGTTACTTTGTAATAAAGTCTGTTTCAATTCACAGGCTCCGGTATCTGAGAGATATCATTGAACCAATATTTCCATTACATAAATGGCGAGGTTGCCAGGAGTGGCAAAACAGGGACCAGAAACTGTGAAAATCTGCAGTTGTGGACGGGTTTGGACAAACTACACAAACAAGTGGCCACTTAAAAAGGTACGCAAAGTTCTTGCTTAAATCSTACAGAGTTTGTGTGGTTCGCTCCAGGACTCGGTCTCAGCGGTAGGACACCAAGTGGGTCTCTCCAAATTTAACAAACTAAAGACATTGAGAGCTTTTGAATTCAATAAATGCAAAATAATGGAGAAAAAAAACGGGGATAAAAGCTTTGAGGGTTGCAACAGTGAAAATATAGTAGAAAAATTGGTGCGACCACTGCAGGGGGGGGGGGGTTGTGCCACATCTGTTTTGATCGTCTCAGTTGAGTGGGGTTACTCACCTGTTTTATTCGGGTGATTCATCTGACCAGTTTGTTTAGTCTGTTTGAGTTTGGATTGTTTTGTCTGATTCAGTTTGGCCGGACTTGTTTGTTCAACCTGTTTGAGGTTGCGATCACAATTCCTTGCGATCGCAATTTATTCATCTTATTCAATCAGTCCGAGTCAGGTGGGTCATTAAATGCATCCGGCTCGCTCAGCCACTCATCTGGGTCTTTTTTTGTTGTTGATCTCGTTCAATTCATCTGTTTTCCCTGCTGACTGTTCTGCTCAATCCATTTTGGAACGGCAACTGTCCGTCTGCACTGTCAAATAAAATTAAATAAAAGGCCTGCAGATACCGCTTTACTATGCCGTGAAAGTGTATCATCAAAGGGCTGCACAGGCAGGCAAAAAGACCTGCGGATACCACTCTATTATGTAGGGGAAGTGTATCAARAAAGGGCTGCATAGGCAGGCAAAAATCCTGTGGTTACCATTTTGTTGTGTTGAGGAAGTGAATCAGCAAAGGACTGCTCAGACAGGTAAAACCCTGTATAATACCGRTTTTCTGTGTCAAGGAAGTGTATCAGAGAAGGTATGAATTTCCAGGTCGCCTAGGGAAATTGTAAGAAGTGTGTAAAAGTGAGTGTGAAAGTCTTCTGTCGCACATACCTCTCCTGTATCGCTGCTTAAGTGCAGCCGTGTAGGGAGGACGTGCCCGGTTTCCACTGGGGCAGGAGCAAGTGTGAAAGAAAGAGTGAAAGACGGATTCAGTCTGGAAGCGAACCTCTCCTGGACCGTCACTTAAGTGTGACCTGGTAGGGAGGACGCTCTTGGCCTGGATCAAAGTACGAATGTATGGTGATCAAAAATGTATAGAAAAATGTATGTTACCAGGAGGGCTGGAGTTAAAACTTCTTCAGGATTGGGGTGTCCCCTGCGGGATGGTTGAGCTAATGTAGGCTAATGCGGTTAGAATGAGGTTGTAAGTAACAAGAAGATATCCCAGGACACAGACATCTGATATTGGCAGAAAGRTTAAATCCTTGATAATCTAACTGCACTGTCCAATTTAGAGTAGCTATTACAGTGAAATAATACCAMGCTATTGTTTAAGGATAGTGCACAGTTTTGAACATGAAAAGTTATTAATAAACAAATTAGGCCCATTTGGGCKGTTTTGATACAACATTTTGAACAGAAATGCAATGGTTCATTGGATCAGTCTACATCTTTGCACATACACTGCTGCCATGTAGTGGCCAAAATCTAAATTGCACCTGGGCTGGAATAATACATTATGGCCTTTCTCTTGCATTTCGAAGATGATGGTACAAAAAACTATTTAAAAAACGGTTGTTTTTTCCTTTGTAATATCTTTTGCCAGATCTAATGTGTTATATTCTCCTATATTCCTTTCACATTTCCACAAACACAAAGGGCCTGAGCTACAGGCAGTTAGATTTGGGTATGTCATTTTAGGCAAAAATTGAAAAAAGGGGCCGATATGGACTAGCCATCGGACAGAAATTATAAAAAAATATATAAAAGTGAATGACGGAACAGAATGAGAAAAAGGAACAAAAAATAATATGGAGACTATAAGAAGCTAAAGAGATAAAAACACATTGTTGTGAAATTATTAGAATACGAGGATTTGATATAACAAAAACACAATTCAACAGACGAACTCTGCCTCTTCACAGTTGACATTGAGACTGGTGTTTTGCGGGTACTATTTCATGAAGCTGCTAGTCGAGGACTTGTGAGGCGTCTGTTTCTCAAACTAGACACTCTAATGTACCTGTCCTCTTGCTCAGTTGTGCACCGGGGCCTCCCACTCCTCTTTCTATTCTGGTTAGAGACAGTTTGCACTGTTCTGTGAAGGGAGTAGTACACAGTGTTGTACNTGCACATACACTGCTGCCATGTAGTGGCCAAAATCTAAATTGCACCTGGGCTGGAATAATACATTATGGCCTTTCTCTTGCATTTCGAAGATGATGGTACAAAAAACTATTTAAAAAACGGTTGTTTTTTTCTTTGTATTATCTTTTGCCAGATCTAATGTGTTATTCTCCTATATTCCTTTCACATTTCCACAAACACAGAGGGCCTGAGCTACAGGCAGTTAGATTTGGGTATGTCATTTTAGGCAAAAATTGAAAAAAGGGGCCGATATGGACTAGCCATCGGACAGAAATTATTAAAAAATATATAAAAGTGAATGGCGGAACAGAATGAGAAAAAGGAACAAAAAATAATATGGAGACTATAAGAAGCTAAAGAGATAAAAACACATTGTTGTGAAATTATTAGAATACGAGGATTTGATATAACAAAAACACAATTCAACAGACGAACTCTGCCTCTTCACAGTTGACATTGAGACTGGTGTTTTGCGGGTACTATTTCATGAAGCTGCTAGTCGAGGACTTGTGAGGCGTCTGTTTCTCAAACTAGACACTCTAATGTACCTGTCCTCTTGCTCAGTTGTGCACCGGGGCCTCCCACTCCTCTTTCTATTCTGGTTAGAGACAGTTTGCACTGTTCTGTGAAGGGAGTAGTACACAGTGTTGTACAAGATCTTCAGTTTATTGGCAATTTTTTAACATGGAATAGCCTTCATTTCTCAGAACAAGAGTAGACTGATGAGTTTCAAAAGAAACTGGCCATTTTGAGCCTGTAATCGAACCCACAAATGCTGATGCTCCAGATACAAAACTAGTCTAAAGAAGGACAGTTTTATTGCTTCTTTAATCAGTATGATAGWTTTCAGCTGTGCTAACATAATTGCAAAAAGGGTTTTCTAATGATCAATTTGCCTTTTAAAATGATACACTTGGATTAGCTAACACAACGTGCCATTGGAACACATGAGTGATGGTTGCTGATAATGGGCCTCTGTACGCCTAGGTAGATATTCCATTAAAAACCTGRCGTTTCCAACTACCATAGTCATTTATAACATTAACAATGTCTACACTGTATTTCTGATGAATTTTACGTCATTTTAATGGATTMTTTTTGGTGCTTTTCCTTCAAAAGCAAGGAAATATCTAAGTGACCKCAAACTATTGAACTGTAGTGTATATACTCACATATACAAATATATACACAGATATACTCAGATCCACTCATATATAGTCATATATACTGAGATATACTAAGTYTCACGTTCTGACCTTAGTTCCAGGGCGTATTGTGCCTGCTCAGCGTGTCTGGTCTCCGGTACGCCGTTTCGGTCCAGGGTATCCTGCACCGGCTCTGCGTGCTGTGTCTCCGGGGCYCTGGGAGGGTGCAGTGCGTCCTATGCCTGCGCACCGCTCGTGCCGGGCGAATGTGGGGATTGAGCCTAAGGGAGAGGTGCGCGTAGTAMGCACTAGATCTCCAGTGCTTACCCACAGCCCGGTTCAACATGTGCCTGCACTCTGGAGGGTCCGGGCTCCGAGGAGAGAATCCCTCTCAAAGCTCTGTCAGGTTGGATGGGGTAGAGCGTTGCCTGCGCAGTTATTTTCAGGTCTTCCAGAGATGTTCGATCGGGTTCAAGTCCAGGCTCTGGCTGGGACCACTCAAGAACATCAATCAAATCAAATCAAATTAAATTTATATAACCCCTTGGTACATCAGCTTGATATCAACAGTGCTGTACAGAAAGCCAGCCTAAAAACCCCAAACAGCAAGGCATATGCAGGTGTAGAAGCACGTGGCTTAGGAAAAACTCCATGAAAGGCCAAAACTAAGGAAGAAACCTAGAGAGGAACCAGGCTAATCAGGGGTGGCCAGCCCTCTTCTGGCTGTTGCCGGGTGGAGAATTATTAACAGAAACATGACCAAGATGTTCAAATAGTTCATAATGACCAGCATGGTCAAATAATAATAATACACAGTAGTTTGTCGAGGGTGCAGCAATCAGCACCTCAGGAGTAAATGCTCAGTTGGCTTTTCATAAGCCGATCATAAGAGTATCTCTACCGCTCCTGGCGGTCCTAGAGAGTTGAAAACAGCAGGTCTGGACAGATAGCACATCGGTGAACAGGTCAGGGTTCCATAGCCCGCAGGCAGAAACAGTTGAAACTGGGCAAGCAGCACGCAGGTGGACTGGGGAGAAGCAAGGAGTCATCATGTCCAGGTCGTCCTGAGGCATGGTCCTAGGCTCAGGTCCCTCAGATAGAGAAGAAGAAAGAGAGAAAGAGAGAATTAGAGAGAGCCAACTTATTCACACAGGACACCGATAAGACAGAGGAGAAGTATCCCAGATATAACAACTGCACCTACCCCCCCGACACATAAACTACTGCAGCATAAATATGGAGGCTGAGACAGGAGGGGTCAGGAGACACTGTGGCCCTCCGATGATACCGCCCGGACAGGGCCAAACAGGAAGGATATACCCCACCCACTTTGCCAAAGCACAGCCCCACACCACTAGAGGGATATCTCAACCACCAACTTGCCATCCTGAGACAGGGCAGAGTATAGACCACAAGATCTCCACCACGGCACAACCCAAGGGGGGGACACCAACCCAGACAGGAAGATCACGTCAGTGACTTAACCCACTCAAGTGACGCACCCCTCCTAGGGACGGCATGAAAGGCACCAGTAGCCTACATCAATCTATGCCCACTGAAGAGATAAGTCTTCAGTAAAGACTTAAAGGTTGAGCCGAAGTCTGCGTCTTTCACAATGGTAGCAGACCATTCCATAGAAAATTGAATCTATAGGAGAAAGCCCTGCCTCAGCTGTTTGCTGCAGAGACTTGTCGCGAAACCACTCCTGCGCTGTTTTGAACGTGTGGTTAGGGACATTGTCCTGTTGCAAGGTGAACCTTCACTCCAGTCTGAGGTCCTGAGCGCTCTGGAGCATGTTTTCATCAAGGATCTCTCTGTGCTTTGCTCTGTTCATCTCTCCCTTGATCCTGACTAGTCTCCAGTCCCTGCACTGAAAAAACATTGCCAACAGCATGATGCTGAACACCCCATGCTTCACCGTAGGGATGGTGCCAGGTTTCCTCCAGACGTGACGCCTGGCATTTAGGCCAAAGAGTTCAATAATTGGTTTTCATCAGACCAGAGAATCTTGTCTGAGAGTCTTTAGGTGCCTTTGC
>NW_019946822.1:7125-14360 GCF_002910315.2 Salvelinus sp. IW2-2015 | reverse complement strand
GGAGTAGTCATCCAGCCTGGGGGAGTGTGCCAAGGCCCGCACCAGAACTCCAGTGCTCCCCACAGCCCGCGTCCTTCCGGTGCTCCTCCAAGCACCAGGCCTCCTGTAGGTCTCCCAGCCTGGTGGGTCCTGTGCAGCCCCACGCACCAGGATGTCTCTCCGTCTCCTCCCTACAGGTGCTCCCGTCTGTCTTGAGCTGCCAGAGCCGCCCGTCTGTCCTGAGCCGCCTGAGCTGCCCGTCTGTCCTGAGCCGCCTGAGCCGCCCGTATGTCCTGAGCCGCCTGAGCGCCCTTCAGTCGGGAGCCGCCTGAGCCGCCCTTCAGTCGGGAGCCGCCTGAGCCGCCCGTCAGTCCAGAGGCGCCGTCAGTCGAGAGGTGCCCGTTACTAGGGTCTCCAATCCAGAGTCGGTGACGAGGGCGCCGCTCCTAAGGTGTCACAGAAGTGGGCCGAGACTATGGTGGAGTGGGGTCCTCGTCCGCTCCAGAGCCGCCACCGCGATAAATGCCCACCCAGACCTCCCCTATAGGTTCGGGTTTTGCGGCCGGAGTCACCTTTGGGGGGGGTACTGTCACGTTCTGACCTTAGTTCCTTTGTTATGTCTTTATTTTAGTTTGGTCAGGGCGTGAGTTGGGGTGGGCATTCTATGTTGTTTTTATTATGTTTTGTTTTATTAGGTATTTTCTATGTGTTTGGCCTAGTATGGTTCTCAATCAGAGGCAGGTGTCAGTCGTTGTCTCTGATTGGAGCCATATTAGGTAGCCTGGTTTTCATTGTGTTTTGTGGGTGATTATTTTCTGTTCTGTGTTTTTACTCACCGTACAGGACTGTTCGTGTTTGTCGTTTTATTGTTTTTGTTCGTGTTCAGTATTCCATTAAAACATTATGGACACTTACCACGCTGCGCATTGGTCCTCCTCTTCTTCCACCCACGATGAGCGTTACATTCATATATTGTCACGATCGTCTTGCGGTGAGATATTGACCAAGGCGCAGCGTGTGAAAAATACATCTTCTTTTATTAGAAGAGAGAAAAACACGAAACGAACACTATACACAAACTAACAAAATAACAAAACAACGACCGTGAAGCGTATATAGAAAAATAGTGCTGACACAAACACTACACATAGACAATTACCACAAATGCATGATGCCTATGGCTGCCTTAAATATGGCTCCCAATCAGAGACAAATGAAGAACATCTGTCTCTGATTGAGAACCACTCAGCAACCATAGACATACCTAGAAACATTCACTCAACCATAGACATACCTAGAAACATTCACTCAACACAAACTCATACACTAAACCCAACACCCCTTTACCATATAACCACCCAAAACGACAAAACACAAACATCTCCCATGTCACACCCTGACCTAACTAAAATAATAAGAAAACAAAGAATACTAAGGCCAGGGCGTGACAGTACCCCCCAAAAGGTGCGGACTCCGGCCGCAAAACCTGACACATAAAAGGAGGGTCCGGGTGGGCTTAATATGGCGGCGGCTTGGGTGCGGGACGTGGCCCCACTCCACCAGTGTCAATATCCGCTTCGGTGTCTCTGGTAGATTCCTGGCTGACTGGCGGCTCTGGAAGATCCGGGCTGACTGGCGGCCATCGGAAGATCCTGGCTGGCTGGCGACTCTCGCTGCTCATGCTGGCTGGCGACTCTGTGCATCTGGCTCCATCTGGCTGCTGCGCGCGACTCGGCTGCTCATGGCTGGCTGGCGACTCTGCGTGCTCATGGCTGGCTGCGACTCTGGCTGCTCATGGCTGGCTGGCGACCTGGCTCTGCTGACTGCACCTGTGCCTGGCGGCTGGCGACTCGGGTGATCCTGGTGGCGACGGCTCGGGCTGATCCTGTCTGGAGGACGGCTCGGGCTGATCCTGTCTGGCGGACGGCTCGGGCTGATCCTGTCTGGCGGACGGCTCTGGCTGATCCTGTCTGGCGACGGCTCTGGCTGGATCCTGTCTGGCGGACGGCTCTGGCTGATCCTGTTCTGGCGGAGGCTCTAGCGGCTCGGACAGACGGCAGCTCTGACGGCTCGGGACAGACGGGCAGCTCTGACGGCTCGGGGCAGACGGGCAGCTCTGACGGCTCGGGGCAGACGGCAGCTCAGACGGTGCTTGGCAGACGGGCAGCTCAGATGGTGCTTGGCAGACGGGCACTCAGACGGTGCTTGGCAGACGGGCAGCTCAGACGGTGCTGGCAGACGGGCAGCTCACGGTGCTTGGCAGACGGGCAAATCTGGCCGGCTGAGGCGACACTGTAGGCCTGGTGCGTGGTGCCGGAACTGGTGGTACGGCTGGGGACACGCACTTGAAGGCTAGTGCGGGGAGAAGAACAGGGCATACTGGACCCTGGAGACGCACATTAGCCTAGTGCGTGGTGCCGGAACTGGTGGTACCGGCTGGGGACACGCATCTCAGGGCTAGTGCGGTGAGCAGCAACAGGATGCACAGACTCTGGAGACGCACAGGAGGCTTGGTGCGTGGTGCCGGAATTGGTGGTACCGGGCTGGAGACACGCACCATAGGACGAGTGCTGGGAGGAGAACAGGGCTCTGGAGACACACTGGAAGCCTGGTGCGTGGTGTAGGCACTGGTGGAACTGGGCTGGGGCGGGAGGTGCGCCGGAAATACCGGACCGTGCAGGCGTACTGGCTCCTTGAGCACTGAGCCTGCCCAACCTTACCTGGTTGTATGCTCCCCGTCGCCCGACCAGTGCGGGGAGGTGGAATAACCCGCACCGGGCTATGTAGGCGAACCGGGGACACCATGTGTAAGGCTGGTGCCATGTAAGCCGGTCCGAGGAGACGCACTGGTGGCCAGATGCGTTGGGCGGCTTCATGACAATCCGGCTCAATACTCAATCTAGCCCTGCCAGTGCGGGGAGGTGGAATAACCCGCACCGGGCTATGAACACGTACAGGAGACACCATGCGCTCTACTGCGTAACACGGTGTCTGCCCGTACTCTCGCTCTCCACGGTAAGTACAGGAGTATGCGCAGGTCTCCTACCTGACTTCGCACACTCCCTTAAGCCCCCCCCCCAAGAAATTTTTGGGTTGTACTCGCGGGCTTCCACCTTGTCTCCGTGCTGCCCCTCATATCGCCTCCTCTCGGCTTTAGCTGCCTCCAGCTCTTCACGAGGGAGGCGATATTTCTCCGGTTGTGCCCAAGGTCCCTTTCCATCCAATATCTCCTCCCATGTCCATGAATCCTTTATGCCTTGCTCCTGTGCCGCTTGACATGCTCTTGGTCCCGCGTTGTTGGTAATTCTGTCACGCTCGTCTTGCGGTGAGAGATTGGACCAAGGCGCAGCGTGTGAAAAATACATCTTCTTTATTAGAAGAGAGAAAAACACGAAACGAACACTAACACAAACTAACAAAAACAAACAGACGACCGTGAAGCTATATAAGAAAATAGATGCTGACACAAACACTACACATAGACAATTACCACAAATGCATTGATGCCTATGGCTGCTTAAATATGGCGCCCAATCAGAGACAAATTAAAGACATCTGTCTTGATGAGTACCACTCAGGCAACCATAGACATACCTAGAAAACATTCACTCAACCATAGACATACCTAGAAACATTCACTCAACACAAACTCATACACTAAACCCAACACCCCCTTTACCATATAACACCCAAAACGACAAAACACAAACATTCCCCATGTCACACCTGACCTAACTAAAATAATAAAGAAAAACAAAGAATACTAAGGCCAGGGCGTGACATATATACAGATATACTGATATACACCATAGATTTATTCACATATACCCAGATATACTCACATGTTCACAGATATACATAGATATACACATATATTATCAGATATATCTCAGATATACACAACTATTCTCAGATATACACAGATATACTCAAATATAAACAGATATACTCCTATATACTCAGATACACACAGTTATACTAAGATATACACACTATACACATATATACTCGGATATGCTCAAGATATACTCATTTATACTCAATATACACAAATATACTCATATATACTCAGATTGACAGATATACAAAAATTGTACTCAGATATATTCAGGTAAATTCAGATATACACAGATATACTCAGATATGCATATACAGTGGGGAGAACAAGTATTTGATACACTGCTGATTTTGCAGGTTTTCCTACTTACAAAGCATGTAGAGGTCTGTAATTTTTATCATAGGTAAACTTCAAATGTGAGAGACGTAATCTAAAACAAAAATCTAGAAAATCACATTGTATGATTTTTAAGTAATTAATTAGCATTTTATATGCATGACATAAGTTTTTGATCACCTAACAACCAGTAAGAATTCCGGCTCTCAGACCTTTTCTTTAAGAAGCCCTCCTGTTCTCCACTCATACCTGTATTAACTGCACCTGTTTGAACTCGTTACCTGTATAAAGACAACCTGTCCACACACTAATCAAACAGACTCCAACCTCTCGACAATGCCAAGACCAGAGAGCTGTGTAGGACATCAGGATAAAATTGTAGACCTGCACAAGGCTGGGATGGGCTACAGACAATAGGCAAGAGCTTGGTGAGAAGGCAACAACTGTTGGCACAATTATTAGAAAATGGAAGAAGTTCAAGATGACGGTCAATCACCCTCGTCGGGGCAAACTCCAAGCGGGCTGTCATGTGCATTTTACTGAGGAGTGGCTTCCGTCTGGCCACTCTACCATAAAGGCCTTATTGGTGGAGTGCTGCAGAGATGGTTGTGCTTCTGGAAGGTTCTCCCATCTCCACAGAAGAACTCAAGAGCTCTGTCAGAGTGACCATCGAGTTCTTGGCCACCCTGAACAAGGCCCTTCTCCCCCAATTGCTCAGTATGGCCGGACAGCCAGCTCAAGGAGGATTCTTGGTGGTTCCAAACCTTGGAATGGAGACCACTGTGTTCTTGGGGACCTTCAATGCTGAAGAAATGTTTTTCTACCATTCCCCAGATCTGTGCCTCGACACAATCCTGTCTCGGAGCTTTACAGACAATTGTTACATCCTCATGGCTAGGTTTTTGTTCTGACATGAACTGTCAACTGTGGGACCTTATATAGACAGGTGTGTGCCTTTCCAAATCATGTCCAATCATTTTTGTTTACCACAGGTGGACTCCAAACAAGTTGTAGTATATCTCATGGATTATCAATGGAAACAGGATGCACCTGGGCTCAATTTCGTTTCTCATAGCGAAGGGTCTGAAAACTTATGTAAAGAAGGTATTTCTGTTTTCTCTTTGTCATTATGGTGTATTATGTGTAAATTCATGAGGAAATACATGTATTTAATCAATATTAGATTAAAGGCTGTAACGTAACAAAATGTGGAAAAAATCAAGGGGTCTGAATACTTTCCGAATGCGCTGTATGTTAATATGGGATATGTTTTGTCCTTTTCCGCGTTGATAGTTTGCTTTTAGTGCTATTCTGAGAGGCTGGTCCGAGTTAGGCATATCACCGACAACGGTAAGACAGCCTATAGGGAGGAGGTCAGAGACCTGCAGTGTGGTGCCAGGACAACAACCTCTCCTTCAATGTGAGCAAGTCAAAGGAGCTGATCATGGACTACAGGAAAAGGAAGGCGAATAGGCCCCCATTAACATCGACGGGGCTGAAGAGGAGAAGGTCGAAAGAGTCAAGTTCCTTGGTGTTCACATCACCAACCAACTATCATGGTCCATACACACCAAGACAGTTGTGAAGAGGGCAAGACAAAACCTTTTCCCCCTCAGGAGATTGAAAAGATTTGGCATGTGTCACCAGATACACAAAAAGTTCTACAGCTGCACCATCGAGAGCATCCTGACTGGTTGCATCACTGCCTGGTATGGCAACTGCTCGGCATCTGACCGTAAGGCGCTATAGAGTGTATTGCGTACTGCCCACTACATCACGAGGGCCAAGCTTTCTGCCATCCAGGACCTATATACTAGGCGGTGTCAGAGGAAGGCCCAAAAAATGTAAAAAAAACTCCAGTCACCCAAGTCATAGACTGTTCTCTCTGCTGTCGCAAGGCAAGCGATACCAGAGCACTAAGTCTAGGACCAAAATGCAGCTTGACAGCTTCTTCCCCCAATCCACAAGACTACTGAACAATTAATCAAATGGCAAGCCTGACTATTTACACTGACCCCCCCCCTCCCCTTTTGTTTTTGCAAATAACTTCTACTAACCTGTACCCCCGCACATTGACTCATTACATTTTTTAAATCAAAATCAAAAGTAACACAAGAAAATTACTCGTTATTGTTATGTAATTTTCTTGTGTTGCTACTGATTTTGATTACATGTTTTACTTTAGTTAATTTTAGTAAATATTTCTTAGCTGCTTTGTTGGTTTAAGGGGCTTGTAATTAAGCATTTCACTGTAAGGTACACCTGTTGTATTCGGAGCATATGACAAATACAATTTAATTTGACTTTTTACCTACTGCACAACAGTGTACAACAGCTCACATAAGGTACATCTTTGTATAGGCAGTATTGAGTGCAGATGGTACTGTGTAGTATGTGTGATAGTGATCAGTGTTTGTTACTTCCCCCTTCCACATGACTGCGTCCTGGGTCTCTTACTACAGTAGACCATGCAAATCACTCTGGCACCACATCTCAATTTGTTTGTATTGAAATATAGAGTCAAATAGAGTCTTCTCTCAGCCAGGGTAACTTATATAGCCACTGGTCATAAAGTGACATACCATACAATTTTTTTTTATTTAACTAGGCAAGTCAGTTAAGAACAAATTCTTATTTTCAATGACAGCCTAGGAACAGTGGGTTAACTGCCTATTCAGGGGCAGAATGATAGATTTGTACCTTGTCAGCTCGGGGATTTGATCTTGCAACCTTTTGGTTGCTAGTCCACTGCTCTAACCACCAGACCACCCTGACGCCTCATAGATATTGAACTGATATATAGTCTAGTTTAACCTGTTTGGGGTGCAGCCCGACACCGGTACACTTATGACAACATCCAGCTCAAGTGCAGGGCGCGCAATTCAAAAGCTATTTTTTAAAAATATTTAACTTTCACACATTAACAAGTCCAAGACACCAGATGAAAGATAAACTTCTTGTGAATCAAACCAACATGTCCGATTTTTAAAATGTTTTACAGGGAAGACAAAATATGTAAATCTATTAGCTAACCACGTTAGCAAATGCCACCACTTTTCTAACTCCATCAGTTTCTTACTCC
>NW_019946822.1:0-6340 GCF_002910315.2 Salvelinus sp. IW2-2015 | reverse complement strand
TCTCCTACTACGGTAGACCATGCAAATCACTCTGGCACCACAACTTAATTTGTTTATTTTGAAATACAGAGTCAAATAGAGTCTTCTCTCAGCCAGGGTAACTTATATAGCCAGCCAGGGTAACTTATATAGCCACTGGTCATAAAGTGACAAAATGGTCTGAATGTGATATACCATACCATTTTTTAAATGTAACTAGGCAAGTCAGTTAAGAACAAATTCTTATTTTCAATGACAGCCTAGGAACTGCCTATTCAGGGGCAGAACGACAGATTTGTACCTTGTCAGCTCGGGGATTTGAACTTGCAACCTTTCGGTTGCTAGTCCACTAGGCTACCCTGGCGCCCCATAGCTATAGAACTTATATATAGTCTAGTATAAGATAGATATAGAACTGATATATAGTCTATGTATCACGACTCAGGATATGACCCATGAGGCGGATGGTTCGGTTCTCAGAATATTTCTTATCACAAAGGGTCAGGCAAAAACGACAGGTRGAGGGCAAGCAGATGCTCGTAATCCAAGGCAGAGTCAACAAGGAACAGAACAGCAGACAGGCTCACGGTCAGGGCAGGCAGAAAGGTCGGAACCGGGAAGACCAGAAAACAAAACTAGGGAGAAGGTAACACACGGAAAATATGCTGGGACGTTTTGTCTCGTCGACCCCTGGAAACAGGAGACAAAGGGCTCTGAGACAACGTTTTAATTATAGTAACATGGAAAGTGGGATGTATACTGAGGGTACGGGGCAACAGAAGACAAACAGGAGAGGGGCTAAGGACTTTAGAGATGMGGAATGGAACAATGAAATGGGGGGAACGRTTTTGAGACTCCACCCAGAGGAGCAGATCACGGGTGGACAGCCATACCATCTGCCCTGGCCGATAGCGGGGAGCCGGGGTCCGGTGGCGATCCTCCTGTTGCCAGTACCTGGAGGTGGTCTTAATTTAAGAAMAGTAGACCGGGCTCTCTTCCAGGTATGACGACAGCGGCTGATGAACATCTGGGCCGAGGGTATGCTGACCTCTTCCTCTTGCTCAGGAAAGAGCGGGGGCTGGTAACCCAAGGAACACTCAAAGGGCGAGAGTCCATTAGCCGAGCAGTGAAGGGAGTTGCGGGTGTACTCCACRCATAAAATTTGCCGGCTCCAGGTGGTGGGATTGGCAGAGACMAAGCAGCGAAGATTAGTCTRTAGGTCCTGATTGGCTCACTRCGATTGGCCATTAGACTGGTGATGAAACCCGGATTACAGGCTGGCCGATGACCCAATGAGGGTGCAGAATGCCTTCCAGAACATGGACGAGAACTGAGGACCCCGATCGGAGACCATGTRGYCCATAAGTCCATGGAWCCYGAAGACATGCTGCACCATACGCTGGGCCTTCTCCTTGGCTGAGGGTKACTTGGGAAGGGGAATGAAATGTGCATATTTGGAAACCTATCCAACACAGTATGGATGGTGTTGTTGCCATTTGGCGGAGGGYGACCAGTGACAAAGTCCAGYGATACATGYGACCAGGGGCAATGAGGAACAGGGAGCAGTTGAAGGAGGCCAGCCGAAGCTTGCCGCYGAGTCTTGTTCTGTGCGCACACAGGCAGTGGCGAATGCGGAGACGTCCGGAACCTTGGTGGTTCACCAAAAARGTTGGCGGATGAAAGCGGGAGCCGGGATGACAGGTGCGTTTAGAGGGTTMGGCCCATTCCAGGACCGYGGACCGGGTCGACTCTGGGATGAAAATCCAGTTCGTCCCAACATCCGGTACCCCTGATTAGTGTAGCTGATAGACAGGAYGTCGGGAGGATGGTCTCAGGGTCAGATGGTGTAGCAGCGGAACTATACAGGCGGGAGAGGGCGRCAGGCTTCACATTCTTGGACCGGGGGCGGTAGGCGATGGTAGAATTGAATCGAGTGAATATCAGAGCACAACGATCCTGCCTTGAGTTGAGGCGCATGACGGTGCAGAGATTTTTCAAAATTATCGTGGTCCGTCCATACTAACAATGGATGTTCCTCCCCTTCAAGTCAGTGCCTCCACTCCRCCAGTGCCWTCTTGACTGCCAGAAGTTCCTGATTTCCCASATCATAGTTCATCTCAGCAGAATTGAGACAATGACGGGGCTGGATGTGTTGAAACGGTGCTTCAGATCCAGAAACTCCCGGTCAGCAGCAGGGGATCACATGAACGGAACCGTGGGAGAGGTGAGTGAAGAGAGGGGGGAGACCAGGGTGCTGTAGCCCTGAATAAAGTGGTGGTTGAAATGAGCAAATCCCAGGAAACGTTGCAGCTGCACTCTGGATGTGGGTTGGGGCCAATCCACCACCACTGTCACCGTGTCAGCAGACATCTGAATGTTCCCTACAGCGATGACGTATCCCAGAAAGGAGATAGTGGAATGATGGAACTCACATTTCTCAGCTTTAACAAACAYCTGGTTCTCCAGGAGGCGCTGGAGGACTTGTCGGACATGGAGAACATGCTCTTGAGCCGACCAGGACAGACAAGGATGTCGTCGAGATAGACAAACACAAACCGGTTCAWCATGTCACGMAGCACATCGTTGACCAGGGCCTGGAACACTGCMGGAGCGTTGGTCAGACCAAACGACACAATCAGTTACTTGTAGTGTCAGCTAGCCGTGTTGAAGCCTGTCTTCCACTCGTATCCTTCCTGTATCCGATCCAGGTGGTAGGCGTTCCAAAGGTCCAATTTCGAAAAGATGGTAGTCACCTGCAGAGGKTCGAAAGCCGAGGAGAGGAGTGTTAGCGGATAACAATTTTTTACTGCAATGTCAATGTCTCGGTTGTRGATACACAGGTGCAGCGTTTGTCCTTCTTTTCCACAAAGAAAAACCATGCAGGAGAGGCAGAAGGACACATGATACTGGCAGCTAGAGAGTCCTCCTCAATGTCTACCTCCATGGTCTTGGTCTCCGGGCCAGACAGGGAATAAAGCTGTCCCCGAGGTGGTGTGGTGCCCGGGAGGAGTRGTAGGGTCGATGTGGAMGAAGSGATGTGGTGCYAGCCTTGTTGAAAAGCTCCCGGAGACTCTGGTACTACACGGGAACGGCGGTGAGATCCAAAGCTTTTCCCAAGCCCGCAGAAGGACGTCCCAGGGCAGGCTGCACCGCCTTAATGCAATGTGTGTGGCAGAACGGGCTKCAAAACAGGATAGAACCAGTAGCACAAGTCGATCGGGGGTTGTACCTCTGGCGCTATGAAAATCCAGATATCACAGGTGTATGAGGAAATTCCATTAGTAGAAACTGTGTCAACTCACTGTGATTTKCCGACACTCGCAGGTTAATGGAACTTTACTGTCAGTGACCCTGCCAATGGAGCGTCCGTCCAAAGGTCTGGCGTCCTTGGGGTGGAAAGGAGTTGAGTAGAGATACCCAGCTCAGATACCAGGGTAGCGTCCATGAAGCTCTCGTCAGCCCCAGAGTCAATGAGCACCCGGTGAGATTTTGAACGGTCACTCCACAGCAGGARAGCGTGGAGAGGAGTATGACAAGTAGGAGTTTGGAGACTCCCTGTATGTCCCTCCAGTGTATTCGTACCTTTTACAGGACAGGTGGAAATGTAATGTCCTGTAGTATCACAATACAGGCAACTTTTGGAGCTCAGCCTGCGTAAACGTTCACTAGACAAAGTAGCCCTGCCCAGTTGCATGGGCTCAGGAGGAGACGAGTCGCCATTCCCCAATGAKCCCCGTGGGGGCTCGGGTGATTTCGGATTCTCTCGGGAATGCAGGCGTCGGGGACTTCAGGGTTTCTTTCCGAGGCGAGGGKGAAACCGTGGACGAGCAATTGTGGCTGAGAACAGACCTTTTCATCCTCCTGCGTTCCCGTAGGCACCCGTCGATCCTTATAGTCAAGGCTATGAGGGAGTCAAGGTCCCTGGGTAACTCCCGGGCTGCGAATTCATCTTTCATTTCCTCCAATAATCCATGAAGGAAGGTGTCGAACAGGGACTCAAGGTTCRAGGCACTCCCGGCGGCCAGGGTGCGAAAGTGCGGCACACTGCGGGAATCTTGACACAGACGAAGTAGCTTCCGAGCAACCTCTCTCCCGGACACCGGGGAATTGAACATCGTCRTTTCCTCCGCCACAAAATCCTCCAGACTAAGGCAATCGGTGGATTGTTGATCCCACACCGCCGTAGCCCAAGCAAGCGCCCTTTTAGACATCAGCGTTATAAGATATGCTATCTTTGACCTATCTGAAGGAAACGAAGAGGGCTGTAGCTCAAAAATGAGGGAGCACTGGGGCAGAAACGCCCGGCAGGTTCCAGGATCTCCAACATAGTGCTCCGGAGGAGGAAGCGGGGAAGAAGCATCGCTTGTATGGAGGTTACTGAGAACCCAGGAGGTTTCTGTTGTGTCTTGCTCCAGTAATGAGTTGAACATATGGTCATGACGTTCCAAGGTATGGAGTCCATCCATATGGTTCTGAAGTAACTCCTTGTGTCTTCCAATGATGTCTCCTTATAGGGAGCAGTCTGTGGAGCTGGTCTGAGTCTGCTGGGTCAGTCATGGCAAGTTCGTACTATCACGACTCAGGATATGACCCAGATGCAGACTGAGGASGCGGTTGGTTCGGTTCTCAGAAAATGTATTATCATAAAGGGTCAGGCAAAAAGGACAGGTCGAGGGTAAGCAGAGGTTCGTAATCCAAGGCAGAGTCAACAAGGYACAGAACGGCAGGCAGGCTAAGGGTCAGGGCATGCAGAAAGGTCAGAATTGGGAAGACTAGAAAACAAAACTAGAGAGAAGGTAACACACGGAAAACATGCTGGGACGACTTGACGAGACAAGCGAACTGGCAACAGATAAACGGATATATAGTCTACTATACCATATATATGAACTGATATATAGTCTATGTAGTGTACCATAGATATAGAACTGATATATAGTCTATGTAGTATACCATAGATATAAAACTGACATAAGGTCTATGTAGTAGACCATAGATATAAAACTGACATAAGGTCTATGTAGTAGACACACAGTAGAACACTACAAATAAGTCGATATAATAAGCCTAAATAATGTATAACTACATTCAGTGCATGGGGTAAAATCAATTGCCCTCTTGGAACTTGTGTTCCATCCGTTGTGTAGTATTTGTTTTCTTTGCTTTAGCTGCGAGTGTTTGACTTTGCCTGCCTCACGCATGGAAATAATCCCAAAAGTGCAAACCCCTCCKATCTGAGCACTAAAGTTAGGCTCTATCAAACCGCCAAAGTGTTTGGAAAGAGAACAAATACTTTTTGAACCCAAGTATGTTCTGTTCAGTGGACTTGGTGGTCTGGGGGATAATGGGTAGGCTCGGTCTGAGTAGACTACATTCATATTCAACCACCACCCCTCTCTCTCTCACACACACGCACACACATATATACTCACACACACACACACACACACACACAAACACGGCTGAGCTATGCCCCCGTATTTCCCCCAGACAGAAATAATACCCCTGTCACCATCATAATGGGGACATTCTGCACTCACCCATTTTCTCTATCTCTCTCTTCCTCACTCTCTCCCTCACATTCTTTCTTTGATTGATTGTTTTAATTTAAAAACTGCAGTTATCTATTTATTTTCTGTTTATTTATTTGCTTGAAAGAGCTCCTATCGGTCAGCGGCAGGTCGCGCAATTCCCGTTTCCAGCATCGCCCCAAAATGCAGAATGACTCTAATAATGGCCTTTTACAATCTGTGTCTCTGTCTCTCTCTTCTTTCTCAACTCTGTCTCTATCTGCTCTATCTCTTTCTCTCACTCTGTGTCTCTCTGTCCTGCTTGTCCTATCTCTTCCTCTCACTTGTGTCTCTCTGCCTCTGTCTCTTTCACTCTTGCTCTCTCTCTGTCTTCCCTCTTCTCGTCCTCTATCTGCCTATATCTCTAATCCTCTCACTCTTGTGTCTCTCTGCCTCTGTCTATCTCTTTCCTCTCACTCTGTCCTCTGATCTGCGAACCTATATCTCTTCCTCTCACTCTTGTGTTCTCTCTGCCTCTGTCAATAATCTCGTTCCTCTCATCTCTGTCTTCTTATCTGCCTATAATCTCTTCCTCTCACTCCGTGTCTCTCTGCCTCTGTCTAATCTCTTCCTCTCACTCTGTCTACTATCTTGCCTAAATATATCTTCTTCCATTCCACTCTGTGTCTCTCGCCTTCTGTCTATCATCCTTCCTCTCACAATCTGTCTCTATCATGCCTCTATCTTTCCTCTCACCTCCTGTGTCTCTCTGCCTCTGTCTAATCTCTTCCTCTACTGTTTCTTAATCTGCCTCTATCTCTTTCCTCTCCTCTGTGTCTCTCTGCCGTCTT
>NW_019946821.1:11214-27432 GCF_002910315.2 Salvelinus sp. IW2-2015 | reverse complement strand
GTACTGAATAATACTGCTTTCACATAGATTTACCGTATTTTGGCTGTAACGTGTGGAATCGCTGTCATATAAATTATCTTTTTGAAACGGAGTCCAAGCACCATGATTTTTTGATCCGCGTTTCATCTTTTTCCTCCCCTCACTCCACTTTGTTAGGGAGCAGGCGTTTGGTCATATATTTGTCATGATACCAATACAAAATATAGCAATCCATTTTTAAAGCATGTGAGTCTTGTTCATATTTCACAACCTCTGCAGGGCTTTTGGAGTTGCCTGTCGAGCAAAATTAATAGGCCTAGCCTACTTTTGATTTAGGCTGCATTATTGCCAATGGCGATTTGGGGTAAAACCAAAGCCACTACACAAACATAAACAATACATTAATTGCACTATAACAGTGACAAACGGTGCTCACAAAACTGTTAGGGCCTACATAAAGCTGTCTCAAAAGCAATTCCAACACCTTACCACTGCTACACCTGGCTATCAGCGGAGCCCTTGTCCGGCAGCGAAACAGTTCATTCAGCCTCATTTACTGCCTTTAAAAAAAACAGCTGATATGGCTGATTTGCTTAAACAAATGTGTTTTCTACTGACAACTGAGATGTACAAACTATGGCATAGGGACAAAGAGTGGATAAGAGGCAATCTGTAATTTCGATTAAGACATAATGAGCGTGCTAGGACAGACATAGTCAATATAACTATTGTTCAGCACTTTTGAAATGTATAGCAACAGAATTCAGAACATTGGCCATTCTTACAGTGTTCTCCCTGTACACCAAGTCAGAACCTTAGGATAATTAAAGGGGGCATATAAGCAGAATGAAAGCTCTACAATATGAAGTGCACGGCGGTCCTTCGTGGGCAAATTTGGTCATCAAAGTCTGTCATTCTCTGATTTATGGTGCTTTCAAGACAACTGGATCTCGAAGAAAAAAATGTTGAATAATGATCTTCACGTCGTAGCTCTATAAAGAGGCCCGAGTTCCGAGTTTACAATTCAGAGTTGGATGAAAGTTCAAAAATTATTTTCCCAGTCGTAGCTAGTTTTTTCCCGAGTCCCAGTTATCTTGAACTCACTAAAGAAAGATTTTGCAGTTCCGAGTTAATCGTTGTTTGGGTGAGGCACAAATCATTCTTCATTGACAGCATGGCCAATGTTGAATGTTTGTCATTTTAAACTAGGATAAGAGACACTTAATCTTAGATTTTGGACCACACAGCCACTCACTCTATAGCAGGCTAATGATTGCTTTGCACTGCTTGCAGTTAGCCAAAGATTCCTTCCAAAGCACTCATTGTTGAATTTTCAGTTTCCAAGTTGTTGTGCAATGTTTATGTCCAATGGCCGATAAGCACCGATATGTATTATGTATAATTCTCTACATTATTTATCTTCATATGACAAGGATTAAAAATGATTTGCCAGTAGATTGTCGACTTGATTCATGATGATGACTGCTAGCTTGCTAGCTAAGATTTGAAAGTATGATGTTGACATGACCAGTACGAATCAAAGCTACTGTAGATATAATATGATTTGATGTCATTTTAGCTGTGGCCAATGATCTTAAGCCTTCTTGGATGGGGCACTTAAATGTAACTCTATGCACCCAAGGGGCTAGAATTTTCAAGGTCTACCCTTAGACTTGGCGGTGACGTAGTGTCCCCATGAGTGACAGAACACTGAGCCAATCACAGCGCAACACTCTGTATTTTCTGCTGGCTTGCCCACCACCACAGAAAGCACTGAGCTATAATATTTTATTTTCTCTTTTAAATTTTTGCAAACTGATAAGTGACTCGTATTAATGTCCAAAATAACATGCAAAACAGAAAACCCCTAAGTGGGGCTCAAAATAGCCCGAATGATGGTCGCCACTGAATTGCTAATGTTGTATGTAACATGCTAATGTTCTGATCAGTGATAGATGATCAAGCAAATAAATGAGCTACAGTGGGGAGAACAAGTATTTGATACACTGCCATTTGCAGGTTTTCCTACTTTACAAAGCATGTAGAGGTCTGTCATTTGATCATAGGTACACTTCAACTGTGAGAGACGGAATCTAAAACAAAAATCCAGAAAATCACATTGTATGATTTTTTAAGTAATTAATTGCATTTTATTGCATGACATAAGTATTTGATCACCTACCAACCAGTAAGAATTCCGGCTCTCACAGACCTGTTAGTTTTCTTTAAGAAGCCCTCCTGTTCTCCACTCATTACCTGTATTAACTGCACCTGTTTGAACTCGTTACCTGTATAAAAGACACCTGTCCACACACTCAATCAAACAGACTCCAACCTCTCCACAATGGCCAAGACCAGAGAGCTTGTAAGGACATCAGGGATAAATTGTAGACCTGTTACAAGGCTGGGGGTGGCTACAGGACAATAGGCAAGCAGCTTGGTGAGAAGGCAACAACTGTTGGCACAATTATTAGAAAATGGAAGAAGTTCAAGATGACGGTCAATCACCCTCGGTCTTGGGGCTCCATGCAAGATCTCACCTCGTGGGCATCAATGATCATGAGGAATGTGAGGGATCAGCCCAGAACTACACGGCAGGACCTGTGTCAATGACCTGAAGAGAGCTGGGACCACAGTCTCAAGAAACCATTAGAACACACTACGCCGTCATGGATTAAAATCCTGCAGCGCACGCAAGGTCCCCCTGCTCAAGCCAGCGCATGTCCAGGCCCGTCTGAAGTTTGCCAATGACCATCTGGATGATCCAGAGGAGGAATGGGAGAAGGTCATTGTGTCTGATGAGACAAAAATAGAGCTTTTTGGTCTAAACTCCACTCGCCGTGTTTGAGGAAGAAGAAGATGAGTACAACCCCAAGAACACCATCCCAACCGTGAAGCATGGAGGTGGGAAACATCATTCTTTGGGGATGCTTTTCTTGCAAAGGGGACAGGACGACTGCACCGTTATGGAGAGGATGGATGGGGCCATGTATCGCGAGATCTTGAACCAACAACCTCCTTCCCTCAGTAAGAGCATTGAAGATGGGTCGTGGCTGGGTCTTCCAGCATGACAACGACCCGAAACACACAGCCAGGGCAACTAAGGATTGGCTCCGTAAGAAGCATCTCAAGGTCCTGGAGTGGCCTAGCCAGTCTCCAGACCTGAACCCAATAGAAAATCTTGGAGGGAGCCGAAAGTCCGTATTGCCCAGCGACAGCCCCGAAACCTGAAGGATCTGGAGAAGGTCTGTATGGAGGAGTGGCCAAAATCCCTGCTGCAGTGTGTGCAAACCTGGTCAAAGAACTACAGGAAACGTTGATCTCTGTAATTGCAAACTAAGGTTTCTGTACCAAAATATTAAGTTCTGCTTTTCTGATGTATCAAATACTATGTCATGCAATAAAATGCCAATAATTACTTAAAATCATACAATGTGATTTTCTGGATTTTTGTTTTAGATTCCTTCTCTCACAGTTGAAGTGTAACCTATGATAAAAATTACAGACCTCTACATGCTTTGTAAGTAGGAACAACCTGCAAAATCGTCAGTGTAATTCAAATACTATTCTCCCCACTGTATACCACATCCACTTATTTGCTAGACAGAAACCATTTAACCAAATAGCCATATACAGACAGAGATTCAGTGGAACAAAATCACATTGATTGATTATCAGACAAGTCAGTGAAGTCACAGGCTTTGTTGGGAGTAGGCCTAGGCTACTAGCGACTGCGTGTAAAGAGAAAAAGATACATGTTAATATACATAACGTGGCAAAATGTTCTAAAAATGAGCCAACTAGACAAGATGATCAGGAACTAACATTTTCCCGGCCTAATGTAGCCTAGCTATATCCAAACCTATATTCACGCTTGTCACAAATCAGCATAATGACTCTGTCCCAATCAAACGTTCTGAAATGATCATCTAGTTGACCACACTGTGTGATTGGGAGACTGGAGTTTAACTAAGCAAAAAAATGAATACATGCCTTCAATTGCATTAGCCTACTTTATTCCAATATTCCTATTTAGTTATTGCTTGCATTTCTAAAGTCTACCAACCTTACCAGCAGGCTTGCCAGCTAAGATAGTTAGACAAGCTACCTACACTAACTTGATTGATAGCCTGATATGGCTTCTTGGTAGCTAGTTATGAGGTTGAGAACCTATCTGGGCAAGCTAAAGCCAACTTCATAAAACTGTATTTTTTTACAGGACAAATCTGAGGGGGCACGTGCCTGTGTGGTTGGTTGCTATTGTGCTCAAACGGTGCCACCTTGGATCACAGCACACACCAGCAGCTGGGGGTTTCATCATTCCTGATTTCATGGTTTCTATTGGTCCTGCCAAAACGTTGTGGAGTTTAGCTTCCAGGTCAAGAGAGAACGAAGAGTTCATTGCGGGCAACTGATTATAATAATACACTCGATACTTTGATGAAGCCAGGAAGATAATGACTCTTTAGTTGGTTAATATTTACTGTGAGCAATAGGAGAACGGACCCTGTATTCCACCTCCAGGATGACCCTGAACTTCTCATCGTAGGCCTTGTCGTGAACATGCACCCTTGCTAAGTGGTGTAAAACACCTCATCTCTCCTCTCTTTATCTCTCTCTCTGAGCTTGGACACCYGTGTCCCAGCCCACCCTGGGCTTCAAAGCAAAACAGCAACAAAGACTTTGGTTGTCCTCTTTACGCGGCCAGCGCATAGTGCTGTGAACCCATGAGGGAGCAAGAAAGTCTCTGTGCACTTAGCCCATATAACATTGTCATAGTGCACTGTGTGCTGCTACCCAGCACTTTGGCGCAGATGCATTAGCTGTACCCTTCTACACCAAGTCTGGCGTAGGCTGCTAGGTTCACAACAAGAGGGCTCTGGGGTAGGAGAGGATGGGATGTCTGTGTCCCATCGGTGAGGTGCAGTGGACAGCGACAGATATCCCACATCGTGTAGTGGGGAAAGTGCTGCTTTTCGTGTTGTGGTAAAGTGCTGCTTTTAGTTGTAAAAATAGCCACCAAGGACCAAGCCACCAGATGTTGCAGACAAATGTCACAGATTTGTCCGTTAAGAAAATTAGGAACAAATGTTATGGGTGCCTTTGCAGGAGACTGGATCTAGGACTTTTTGTTGTGCTCCACTTTCAATGAATCCAACATAAGTTACAGCAAACTCATTACAGTACAGAAACATCCTTCATTCCCACTGGGGCACACCCTTCCAAACCATCCACGAATAGGATCACTCAATATTTCATGGAATGGCAGCATCRTGGGGCAACACACCATCTGCAGAAGGCATGAGGGACTTCTGTTGGAGCTGACTGTAAAAGACCTGCCATGATTGACACTTTCAGCCAGTTGCTTCCCATTTCCCTCCAAGACGTCCTGCCTACACGGGCAATCGGGCAATTGTATTTCCTTGACATGACCAGACCAGGAAATCCTCAGAGTTACAGCGTATATAACCAAGGACCCATATACAAGCAATTCAGCCTCACTTGATGCTAGTGAATAAACGCTGGACTGAAAGTCTACTTCGCATTATAAAATAGGCCTGTTTCTTGAAACTGTAGCTTAAAATGCTTTAGAAGAGGTAGAAAGCGGCTACCTGCCTGCTCACACTAAGTAATTACTACAGTGCCCGAGGGCAAGAGAGAGGGAAGGTTTTAGACTTAATTTAGTGTGAATCCAGTAATTCATTAGCCACATCTGGGGCAGCTAATGGGGRAGGTCAACCCTCCAGACGTATTTTCAGAATTCAGCTAAATAATTGTGGAGACCACAACTGAATCCTAGGAACACTGGCTCAAATTGCCATCTTGCATCTACACAGCTTAACTTCAAGATTGATAACAGACATCTGAATACTGTGCTCTGAATACCACACTGGAAATATACTGAACAAAAATATAAACACAACATGTAAAGCGTTGGTCCCATGTTTCATGAGGTGAAATAAAAACTAATCCCAGAAATGTTCCATACGCACAAAAAGTGAGCATTTCTACTTTGCCAAGATAATCCATCCACCGACAGGTGTGGCATATCAAGAAGCCGATTAAACACATGATCATTACACAGGTGCACCTTGTGCCGGGACAATAAAAGGCCACTCTAAATGTGCAGTTTTTGCACACGCACACAGATGTCGCAAGTTTTGAGGGAGCGTGCAATTGCACACTGAATGCAGGAATGTCCACCACAGCTGTTGCCAGATAATTTCATGTTAATTTCTCTACCATAACTGCTCCAAAGTCGTTCTATAGAATTGGCAGTACTTCCAACCGGCCTCACAACCGCAGAACACGTGTACCTGCACCAGCAAACGACCTCACATATGGCTTCACCTGCAGGATCGTCTGAGACCAGCCACCTGGACAGCTGATGAAAATGAGTATTTCTGTCTGTAATTTGGCCCTTTTGTGGGGAAAAACTCATTTCTGAGTAAGTGAGCCTTGCTCCCAAGTGGGTGGGCCCACCCCTGGCTGCACACTTTCCCAGTCATAGAAATCCATAGATTAGAGCCTAATTAAATTATTCAATTGATTTCCTTATATGAACTGTAACTCAAAAAAGTCATTTGAATTGTTGCATGTAGCATTTATATTTTTGTTCAGTATATAAAACTCAACATGTAGTATTGGTCCAATGTTTCATGAGGTGAAATAAAAGATCCCAGAAATGTTCCATATGGACAAAAAGCTTCTCATTTTATGCACAAATGTGTACATCCCTCCTAGTGAGAATCTCTCTTTTGGTAAGATAACCTATCCACCTGAAAGGTGTGGCATATCAAGAAGCTGATTAAACAGGATGATCATTACACAGGTGCACCTTGTTCTGGGGACAATAAAAGGCCACTAAAATGTGAAGCTTTGTCACAACACAATGCCAGATGTCTGAAGTTGAGGGAGCGTGCAATTGGACATTCCTGCAGTCAGCATGCCAACAAAGCTGTTGCCAGAGAATTTAATGTTTATTTCTCTACCATTAGCTGCCTTCATTTTAGAGATTTTGGGGCCTCAACCGCAGACCACGTACATGGTGTCGTATGGGCGAATGGCTCACTGATGTCAACGTTGTGAAGTGACCCATGGTGGCAGTGGCGTTATGGTATGGGCAGGCATAAGCTATGGACAACAAACACAATCGCATTTTAAATCGCTGGCAATTTGAATGCAGATACCATTACGAGATCCTGAGGACCATTGTCATGCCATTCATCCATCGCCATCACCTCATGTTTCAGCATGATAATGCACAGCCCCATGTCGCAAGGATCTGTACACAATTCCTGGAAGATGAAAATGTCCCAGTTCTTCCATGGCCTGCAGTCACCAGGCATGTCACCTATTGAGCATGTTTGGTATGCTCTGGATCAACGTGTATGACAGAGTGTTCCAGTTCCCGGCAATATCCAGTAACTTCGCACAGCCATTGAGTGGGACACCATTCCACAATCAACAGCCTGATCAACTCCATGCGGCAAATGGTAGTCACACAAGATACTGGCTGGTTCTGAACCACGCCCCTACTTTTATTATTAAAAAAGGTATTTGACCAACAGATCCCTCTTTGAAATCCATAGATTAGGGCCTAATGAATTTATTTCAATTCACTGATTTYCTAATACGAACTCAGTAAAACCTTTGAAATAGTCACATTTATATTTTTGTTCAGTATAAATATGACTCATTCGTCATTCTCATTGTACCAATACATAAAAAAGAGCTTTTGACTGTAGCAATCTAATAAGACAAAATACAAAGTCCAGTCCACTGGATTTGGTGTTTTATTTTGCAGTTCTTTACATTTTAGAAAAAGAATCCAAGAATTTTCCCTCCTGTGTGTTTTCGTCTGGCTTCTTCATGGTCCATGATGCCAGCTGAGGTGGTCAGCACAATGTATCTGAAAAAACAGACAAGGTGTGTAAGACATGAGTTTATAAATACTCACAACAGGCAGAATTAAATTCATTTATGGCAAGCAGTAGGGAAATTCCAGAACAAAAGTACATTTAACATTAATAGACTAAGACCATGAAACGCAAGGAACAGTTGAGACAATAAAAGCCTGCACACACATTAGCTCTCCTGGAGGATGGTTGCCCACCCTTTATGAAAAACATTACAACCAAATATGTCTTATGCCTTTTGAAATAATTTGCTCATTCAATATATCAAATGGCTGTGTAGGCTACTAATCGTTGTATTCATCTGAATCAACCCCACAATGTCTTCAGGAAATGTAGCTTCTTGAGTTTAGTCATATTTATCTTAGAAGTGTTTACTTTGCAGGCTGTCTAGCATCTATTGAGTTTCAATGTCCCATACATTGGATGCCCAAATCAACTGGAACTATATACAAAACAAGTTCCTAAAAKTAATGTTTAGGATTCACAAATAATCTTGATTCGAATCCCAACTAATACAATGGCACAGTGAATAATTTGTTTCTGCAAAAATAATTCAAATGAAACAAATTGTTAAGTGAATCAACTTTGCATGGCCTTATTCGCAAGTGTCAGAGGAAAGTATTTTTGAACATGATAAAAACATTAATACACACTATCTTTTGCTAAACCGTTAGAGGGTACAAGATGTTTGGAATTGGCTACCTAGTCTCTTCTCGATTATATTTTATAGACTAGGCCTACCTGCTGCTGCAATGTCCGACTGTCTCTCTACTTGAGCAACGGCCCACACTTCTCGCACATGCAGGTGATGCTCGCAAACACAGACACGCTTAAGTGTAATTTTGATCCTGTCTGATGTAGATATTTACACCGTTCCTAAACAAATTACATGACCAGAAATACAATTCAAACTTGCCCTAAACTTTTGGGATCCTGGACACCATTTTAAAATTCCATGACCTTTCCAGGATTTTCATGACCGTACGAACCCTAATCAGTCGCCAAAATTCAGTCCATCTTCAATAGCGCAAACCATGTAAGTGCGCTAAGTCACATCAAATGAGAGATCCAACACGAACCCTTTCCCCTCCACTGGCCTGATATGGGTAGTTTATAAATGCATACTCATGCAAGACCTAGGTTGACATGCTTTCGCTCTATTTAGCTGATGATGATGGCATATAATAAAAATTGGTAATATAATGTAGCAATGAAAGACATTCTATTCTTTAAAATTGCATTAATTATATAAAGTGCRGTTTCTAAAGTACATCAATTTAAGGAATAGGACGTTACCCGTTTAAGACGAGGGCTTTCAAAAKAGATATTGACATGGCTACAGCAGGCCAGCCAAGACAAATGCTAGGTCTTTTTGTAGCTTTCTTTTTGCAGACTATCAATAGTCGCCATTAGCCAACCGATTGCAATTTTTGCAGTATTGAAGGTTTACTTTTGTAAATCACTTCCCCTAAAACAAATAAGCGCAGCGAGTGGCTTGATAAATGCTTATTTTTACTCYTGACAGTTTGTGTGCCATGTGAACGCCTCATGTACGGTGGAGTTCAAGAAGTTGCGAGTTGAAGTTGAATGAACTGCCAAAAATATATCTCTAATACAAATAGCATGACTTTTGCGCCTGTAGCCTTCAAAGGTTTTCTATGGCAGACTGACACAGGTAAACGCCACAGATGGAATGCCAAAATGCGCCAACTAYAGATGGGTTAGCTGACAACGGCAAGAAAACGATGCACATGCTTTAAATGGGGCAGAAGTCCAAGCATTGTTGTGGATGGCCAGATAGCTAGCAAGAATAACAAGAAACTGCCCTGTGGGGAATCGTGAATTGTTTCAGCTAGTTCATCTCGTTCTTGATGCCATGTCTTGTTTTGATGTATTTTGACTGATTTCACGTCATTGCTAATGGCTAAARTTGACAAGCTAGCCAACCACTGTAGCAATGTATTTGAGAGACAAGTGCTTATTATGCAAATGTAGGTTTTCAATAAACATTGGAGACAAAATACAGTCCACATGTCAACAACCTAAGCCAGCCCCGTCGGTTTTTCCCCATAGTTGCGGACGAGTCATTGTGAAACACCCATTGGATTTATCAGTCCACACATATCAATAAATCTGTGACCGTGCCCTCACCACATCCACCATCGGACTTAACTTCTCTAGGGTGGGGGCAGCATTGGGAATTTTGGATGAAAAGCGGGCCCAAATTAAACTGCCTGCTACTCAGCTATAAAAGCTCAAACATGCATATAATTAGTAGATTTGGATAGAAACACTCTGAAGTTTCTAAAACTGTTTGAATGAGGTCTGTGAGTATAACATAACTCATATGGAAGGCAAAAACCCGAGAAAAAATCAAACCACGAAGTGGAAAATCTGAGGTTTGTAGTTTTTCAACTCTTTGCCTATCAAATACACAGTGTCTATGGGGTCATATTGCACTTCCTAAGGCTTCCACTAGATGTGAACAGTCTTTAGAACCTTGTTTAATGCTTCTACTGTGAAGTGGGGGCGAATGAGAGGGGAATAAGTTAGAGGTCTGCCAGAGAGCCACGAGCTGACCATGCGCGTTCACGTGATAGTTAGCTTGCGTCCATTGCCTTTCTGAAGACAAAGGAATTCTCCGGTTGGAACATTATTGAAGATTTGTTAAAAACATCCTAAAGATTGATTCTATACATCGTTTGACATGTTTCTACAGACTATAACGTAACTTTTTGACTTTGTCTGCACCTAGTGATCGCGCCACATTAATTTTGATTACTGGGCTAAAGCGTAACAAAAAGAGTATTTGACTAAATGATGGACATTATCGAACAAAACACACATTTGTGGAACTGGGATTCCTGGGAGGCATTCTGATGAAGATCATCAAAGGTAAGTGAATATTTATAATGCTATTTCTGACTTCTGTTGAGTCCACAACATGGCGGATATATCTGTTTGGGTATGTTGGGCTCTGAGCGCTGTACTCAGATTATTGCATGGTGTGCTTTTTTTGTAAAGTTTTTTTGAAAATCTGACACAGCGGTTGCATTAAAGAGAAGTGGATCTAAAATTCCATGCATACAGTTGTATCTTTTAGCAATGTTTTATTATGAGTATTTTCTGTAAATTGATGTGGGGCTCTGAAAATCAAAATTCAAAATGTTTTGAAACTACTGACATAACGCGCCAATGTAAACTCAGATTTTTGGATATAAATATGAACTTACCGAACAAAACATACATGTATTGTGTAACATGAAGTCCTATGAGTGTCATCTGATGAGATCAAAGGTTAGTGATTCATTTTATCTCTATTCTGCTTTTGTGACTCCTCTCTTTGCTGTTTTTCTGTGACTTGGCTCTGACCTAACACAATCGTTTTGGTGCGCTTTCGTCGTAAAGCCTTTTTGAAATTGAACACTGTGGATGGATTTACAACAAGTGTATCTTTAAAATGGTGTAAAATACTTGTATGTTTGAGGAATTTTAATTTTGGGATTTCTGTTGTTTTGAATTTTTGCGCCCTGCAGTGTCACTGGCTGTTGACGAGGTGGGACGCTACCGTCCCACATACCCTAGGTGAGGTTAAGTAAAGCTGAGAGCAATTTCATGCGCATATGTATTTGGTCCGTAGCATACTCAATCAACCATATTCACCCCCTTTCCTACATGCAGGTCAAATCCTGTTCAAGAAGCTGCAGCAATCATATTTCCATGGATGCATTCAGTAGAAAGTGGGAGCACACAGAGGACACTCAGTCCAAGGGACCCAAGTTGCCCATCCTTGACTTATGATAAAGGTTTTAGTTCCCCGTTGCCCAGGCTGCCCTCATCTTTTCAAAGAAAGTGCATTTCAAGGACTGTTCCAATCTCCAACTCAGCCAGCATCTATAAATACTAGACTAATGCTGYATTTGCTTGCTCTCAATGTTATCGGAAGCTGAACATTCAGGCACGGAAATAAAAGGCGATTAGTTTAGTTGCTTTGACRTCCAAATAAACGTTCAGAGATTTAAAGTCTGTGAAACCCGGGGCRCACWTTYATACACCCCAAAGGAGCACATAAACAYGACATCAAGAGATGCATTCATATGTGAAACACCGTAGCAAACAAAGTCGCCACTGATGAATACCTCCCTGTTCACAAAGTTCCACTGCACAACCGTGATACGGCCACTCCAACATTCATGCCACCATTAGGGTGCTGCTGACTGATTCTCACCCAAACTGTCTTGAGGGCAGGAGGTTGTTCTGCCACTTCTCCAGATCCTTCAACTGGAGGTCAAAACGAGGGCTGATCACACCACACTGAAATGAGCAAAAGAAAGATTAGAAAGTGCCAGATGCAAATATACAATTACGCAGGTAGGCTGAAATGCCACAATGCAGAATATGTGCAGAGAAAAACATGTCAGAGAAGATGAGCAAAACAGAGGGGTCAGATAGTCTATCAATCTACCCCAATACAAACGATGAGTAAAATGAAGTAGAATGGCACTCAAAGGGTCTGATGGTAGTCCTTGTGATGCAGTATATTGAACGGTTTTTTACCTTGTTCAGCCTGCCAGTGAGATTGACGACAATTTTCCCAGCTCTGTGGTCGTCGATGATCTCAAACTCACCAATGTAACCTGGGGAAACAAGGGAGGCAGGGAATCAAAACCAAGTACAGACACACAGCATTGTCGACAGGATGTTACAGGGCTTGAACTCAGATCCCTCAACCAGGGGTAGCACCTCATGAGGGAAGCGGTTATGCAGGCTTATGGCCACCTGTAACTGACACCTGACATTTGTTGACCTCCCCTTGACTGGGCCATACCACTTACAAAAACAGATGATACATTTCAGTAACTCACCGTGCTTCATCATGACGGTCAGGAAACGTACAATGACCTTCGAACACGGCCGGATCAGAACCTGGCGTTTCCCACGTTTCTCAGCATTGTTGATGCTTTTGAGCGCATCCGCAAGAACGTTCATGCGCACCATGATGCCTGTCGATCAGAGATGCATAAAAAAGTTAATTAGTTTAGGAGTTGTAAGGCAGCCAACTACTGCCCAGCTAACTAGTTAATATAACAGTCTAATAGTGGTTTGGTTCTCCTAAATAAATACTGTGAAACTGGCAAGCTAACGTTAGCTGCCTAGTCTAGCTAGCTATTGACTTGACAAATAAGTCAGCCAACAAACTGATTGTAGCTAGTCAAATGTAGGTAGATGGACACCATTGAGTATGCAAGACAATTTGAGTATAGGCTTACCTAACGTTAGCCAAGTATTGCCTAGCAAAGTATTGCCCAACTACCTGGTTAGCTAACGTTACGTGATTACTTTGGTGAAAAAATAGAAGGCTAAGTTACATACTAAGGTAGCAACTCGATAGACATTATGTTAGCTATCCAAATTACCTGGTTAGAGCTAACCGTCTACATTTCACTGGCCAAGACATAACATTCGCATGGCTAACGCTAGCGCCAACAATTTCAAAAACTGGGACAAGCGTTAGGTCCTTTGATAAGAAATTAGAAGAGGGTTTGCACGACCATGCAGACACGTTTAACCACCACCATCGTGACTGTCTACCACGCATGGAAAGACTACATGTACGGGCCAAGCTAGCTAGAAGAGTTGGTTGGCAACCAAATCGTACTATTCAACATTTATACCATATCCTGACAATAAAGAAAGTGTGTCGACTACTTAAAAACACAACTAATTAGCCTAGCAGTATTAATTGTCGGGTTTGATTCATATGCTCTTGCTACCGATACAACACACCAGTAAAACGGACAGTGATGGGGACTTCACGAATCACAAGGCAAAACACCAACATCTCACAACATATCGACACAATTACCATTTCATGACATTAGTACATTATTAAACGTTTATATAATTTCATAAATTGTGTTTTAGACGGCTGGATGGGTTAGATTTGGGAAAGATTGACAATGAGATTTTAGAGGGGGCCCTTACCGGTTCTGCAATATGGCGGAAAGAGGAAGCAGGAAGACCTAGCGATGCATTATGGTCAAAAACTAAGATTTTTTTACGACTACTTTATGCGATTACCAGCTGAAAACCACTGGGTTTAGAAAAACTTGATACAAAATAAGGGTTTAATTAAATATATATATATATTTATTCAGACAGTGATTTAGATGCAAATGCATCCTATTTTACAGTCTCATTACTTTATTTACCTTTAGTCTAATGCAAACAAACTTCCAAGTTGATAAATAGAAGGAATCAATTCATATTGCTGATTATATTTGTGCAAGAAATAGAGATTTCTAAATTAAAGACAAATTTACCAAGATATTTTAAATGTGTCGGTAAGAAAATATTAAACGTCAAAAACATATTACAGTCTTTCTGAAACATCTCTGATGTCTCTCTTTCCATATTTACAGTAGTAGTTGGGGAGTCTGTAATCCCTTTTCAAACTATAGTATCTTATGTGGGGCTTTGGTTTAAATCTAAAAGATCGCCAACTAGTGGTTGGAGTGTGGGAAATAAATACAGTATGATGTTTTACCAGTAGGCCTACAGAGTAGATATGCTTTATTGAAACCTGATGGAGGTTTTTCTTTAAATCTCAGAGCTTGAGAATTTGAGAACGAATTAAAATAATAATGATTAATGACAGGAGGTTCAATCAAAGAAAAAGTAACAAAGCTCACTCTGAACAGGTTTTCAAGATAATCCAACCTTTTATTTATTGTTCTGTAATCAATTCATCATACATCCACTATATAATGCCTGTCAAGTTATAGTTCTGTTTACAAGGTAAATATTTCAAGCAAAAAATGGGGTCATTACATACAATTTAAAACAGTAGCAAATCAAACAATTCTGATTATAATACCATACAATAGATGAGATATAATCACATTAAATGAATCTTTAATGATGTAAATTATGTAGATATTACAGTACATGACACACTAGCGAGTAGTATCGACTACAGTGTTTTTGAAGAGGAAACATCACTTAAAAGGGTCCATGGGAAGATACAATAGGTTCAAACACACTTCACGGTAAACTCAAAGAAAGAAGAGATGGTCACGACCTTCTCTTGATAATATACAATATTATAAAGTATGACAATTACTCTTCATTTGGGCCACTTTTGCAAGATCAAACATCCCTTACTTCACATGCATATCAAATATATATTTATATATCTAAAAAGTCAACGTTGTAATTGCAGCAGCAGTAGAAATGTGGGAAATATAAACTGTAGGCTGTTGTGTGTGTGTTGTGTGTGTGTGTGTGTGTGTGTGTGTGTGTGTGTGTGTGTGTGTTGTGTGTGTGTGTGTAGAAACACATTCAATAAAAGTTAGAGAATGGTCTAGGCACTGCAAGTGTCCTTGCAAGACAGTCCTTCATTCTCTGGCAGTGTTTGAGCTTGGACATGGATCTAAAATAGCAGACTCATATAATATATCCTTCCAATCAACCATCTACATTAAAATGTACATTTCCTCTGAATACTGTACCAGTCCTATGTTGGCAAGATGATAAAATGTGCCAATAGCTTATTCAAAAATCCTCAAAAGMRGTACGTTTCACTTCACAAAATGTTGTTGAAGTTTTGTATAGTACATGTAGTTGGGTGAAAGTGTGTTGCAGGTTTGGTGTCTGACTGGTTAGCTACAGGTACCTGGCACTCCTCGTTCTCCCTTGAACCAAATCAAATGTGAGACACAACCCAGAGGTAAACTGGAATCACTCCCCTCCCCTCTTTAAACTGTCCAGGAGAGGGATCCTGGAGGCAAACTGTAACGTTACARACAGACATACTGTAAGCCCAGTGACATACCCACCGGTCAAGACGGCATGGTAACAGTGGAGCACAATGGAATGGCTGAGCGGCACAAGAGAAGTAACCAGATTCTGTACCTTTCATGGTTACGTCATAACTCATAMAAAATTTCCCTTTACTAAGCCAGAGAGTGGGCTTCTATACTCCTTRTCTTAGCCACCGTTACTGACCATGCTAGTTATAGAGCTACTGTCCCTCCTGAGGTCCAGGCCTAGTTTCTGGAGGTCAAGGCCCATGCCCACTAACATCTGGAGCAGGGTGAGCTCCTGCTGGGTGGCCTGGTCCACCAAGGCTGGGCAGGTGGGGTTGCACTGGGGCCAGTGGCAGGTGTCGATCAGGTGGAAGGGACAGCCCTTCAGGGGGGTCTTGCTGTTACGGTTGGCTTCTTGGAAACTCTTATCCCAGCACTGCAGAGCCCGGGGCAGGGAGGTGCCTTTGACTTGAAACGTCATCCAGTTACTAATATAAAGAACGAGGGAGAGA
>NW_019946821.1:0-5690 GCF_002910315.2 Salvelinus sp. IW2-2015 | reverse complement strand
TAGAGAGAACGGAGAGAGAGAGAGAGAGAGAGAGAGAGAGAGCGAGAGAGAGAGACGAGAGAGAGAGAGAGCGAGAGAGAGAGAGAGACGAGAGAGAGAGAGCGAGAGAGAGAGAGCGAGAGAGCGAGAGAGCGCGAGAGAGAGAGAGGAACGAGAAGGAGAGAGAGAAGCGAGAGACGAGAGAGAGCGAGAGAGGCGGTGTGTGTGTATGTGTGTGTGGGTGTGTGCGTGCGTGCGTGCGGGTGTGTGTAAAGCGTGCTGGGGGGTTAGTGAAAGTGTGAAATGTCATTCAGTGACACGCAGAATGCGGTTTGATGAACGAGCTACACAAAAAGAGTAGCATGAGCTCACTGGGTAGAGATGGGTCAGGGTAGGGGTGAGGGGTAGAGGGGACAGTGGATGTGCTTTTCAGGGCCYCCAGGGAGTCAGATGTCCTACCTTTTAGTGATCAATGTGTGGGACAGGCAGGAGGGTGCGAACACAGCCCTGCAACACACACCACAGCATAAYGTCAGAACTGAGCAGCGTGACATCTTTGATAGTGTTRGAAACATGTGRAGAATATTGCTGTTGATTCATTTTTGCTAATCTTCCATTTCAGCTRATCAATAGTATACACTGACAGTASAAAACATTARGAACACCTWSTCTTTCCATGACAGACTGACCAGGTGAATCCAGATGACAGCTATGATCCCTTATTGATGTCACTTGTTAAATCCACTTCAATCAGTGTAGATGAATGGGAGACAGGTTAATAACTTTTTTTAAGCCTTAAGAAAATGTAAACATGGTTTGTGTAAGTGTGCCATTGAGGGTGAATGGGCAAGACAAAACATTTAAGTGCCTTTGAACAGGGTATGGTAGTTGGTGACAAAAAAACACACCGGTTTGAGTGTGTCAAGAACTGCAACACTGCTSGGTTTGCCTGTATCAAATATGGTCCACCACCCAATGGACATCCAGCCACATCCCGTGGAACGCTTTCGACACCTTGTAGAGTTCATGCCCTGACGAATTGAGGCTGTTCTGAGGGCCAGAGGTGATGGGTGCAACTCAATATTAGGAAGTGCTCTTACTTGTTTTGATCACGAAACTTAGGTTTTGTCAATTCTTGGCCTATATGTCATGGATCAATCTCAATCTCAGCTGTCTACCACATTCCACAGTCACTTCCGTCGCTGCAGCTGCACACTTACGTGACATCTTTGAGTGAGTTCTTGATATCCTTTCCCAGGTTCTGCATGTAGGTCCACTGCTGTTCTGACAGGGTCTGACCCCCAGGTAGATATTCTCCACTCTCAACTGCTCCTCATCAAACAGCCACTGCACCACAAACACAGGGGCTATGACACACACACACACACACACCACACCACACACACACACACACACACACACACACACACACACACACACACACACACACACACACACACACACACACACACACAACACAACACACACACACACCACAGTACACACACACACACACACACACACACACACACACACACACACAGTATGAGAACAGAGTTAGGGTGTTGCTTGTACCCATAAGTGTTTTATTGAGTAACATGAGGGACGTAACATTTATTGGTATCTTGATGGGTAACATGATGGACATAAAGTTTACTAGCATTCTGATTCATGACCCTTCAGCTTTGATAGATGAAAGACACATTCTTACAAGGTGATGGTAGGTAGTAAAGACACTCACAGGTCAGGGAGGAGTAGAGTTTGTGGCTGAAGAAGCACTGCCACTCCTCTCCTTTCTTGTACTGCTGCCGACACTTGTCTGGGACCACCCCGTTCCACAGCCTAAGAAAACAGCCATTGGAGTAAAAATGGCTTCCAGTGCGCATTGAACATAGACAGGGCAACTGTTATATGCTAAAACTATTGTTGAACTTCAAGCCAATGGAAATAAAGCTACAAGTGTGATGAGATGCAATGCTTTGTTCAGGGCACCTGTCGTTATAAAGGTCATAGAGACATGGATAAGCTGAAGGGAGAGAGACAGGTGTGCTTTACTTGAGTCCTCTCTTGATGGCGTCTACAGGTGAGCAGGAGACACTGTCTGGGCAGTCAGGAACCCTCTGCTGTTTACTCTCCAGAAACCAGCCCGAATCCACCAGGCCTCGAACCTGGGCCTCTGCCCCCAGCTGCTCCAGCTGACTGGACACCCTCTCAATGTTGAGTAGCACTCCCGTCCCTCCAGCACTGCAGGGGAGCAAAGAAACTGGGTAAAAAGGTCTGTGTCTGTGACCGTTTCCCCGCATTGGCACACTGCCAATTGGAGCCAAAATGGCCGACAAYTAGCCACAATAATGCTATACTGTCACAGTCAGACTTAACTGTGTGTTCTTGTTTTAGTCCTCAGGGTGTCCCACCAAACATGTTGCTAACCTGGGAAGAATCTTCAGAACTGTGTCCTCCTTTATGGAAGAGGCCCCTAATAGACATTATGTCATTGTCCCACACTCTACGGCCAATACAGGACAGCAGGGATCGTAAACATCTTTATGGTAGACAACAGTTACAGGACGTCCTAAAATAGACTCACTCTGTCAATGTGTGTGAGTGTGTGGAGATGGGTAGCGGAGACAGATGGTGCCAGACAACGGGGCTAGATTGGGAACAGACCCAAAGCAGAGGAGAGGAACTCACCTTGTGCCAGCCAGCATGACAACCTTGGCCTGTTTGATGCCTTTAGGGACTAGGTCTTTGATGACCTCACGGATGATCAGGGAACCCATGAAGGTATACTCAACTGGAGGGAAACATAGATATGCAATCAATAGAACAAACCACCGTATTGAAATGGCTTTTGTGTTGAGGAGAATAATGAGGATCTGCTGGTGGTGAGAGGACCTACTGGCATCTTTCTCCTTCTCTTTTCCTGGGCCTCTCTTCTCCTTGGTGGCTGTGGGCCCTGTGCCACTCCACACGTCGCTGGAGCAGTACGGGATGAATCTGCAGAAGAGGAGATACACAGCTGGGTCAGAGCCACACACTCACACACACACACCACACACACCACACACACCACACACACCACACACACACACACACACACACACACACGTACTCATGTACATATGTAATAGTATTAATGGGACCTACATGAGAGGTCCATCCCTCATTGTGAAGCAACCTGTCATGTTTGATATTCATCATCTCAGCCTGCAGTTGGCTTCTTCAATCACACAGATCCTGAGAACTTTAGTTAGCAGTACAGTATGTAGGACAACATGTACCGGTAACATACAACAACCAGCGTGCATACTTATTGCTGCATACAAGCATACTTACACAATATTAGTGTTATACCAATGAGGGTTTTCTTCYGCCTGGGCTGACAATATTCCACTTCCTGTAAAGCAACCAATAGAAAGTCAAGCAGAGACAGTGGTGACCTCTCATTGGACATACAGTAGGACACAACACTGATGTCATATGACAATCAACAACCCATGACACAATGTATATTGGGAATGGGACCAAACTTGGACGCCCATGTAAAACATGTATGATGAATGACGAGGATGCATTCTAAAACAGAAGGACCCCAACCTACCTTTGCGCGTTTGGGGCCAGTCGGATGAGGTCATGAGTCGTGGGATATTTTTATATCTGKTATCGCAGGAGTCTTTGTTGTAACAGCACCAACCGCCTAAAAATAAGACACTAATATTAGCTTCTCACATCCGGTTTCAGAAGCTCAGAAAGGGAGACCCCCTTGTTAGCCCCTTTCAGAGGCCTGAGAGGAATGGGAGAGGGAGGGTAACGGAGGCATCCACCTGCAGCTCCATCTGCTAGCCTCTGGCCAGGCTCCCGAACTGAGGGACTGTCTGTGGGGTCTGATGCACATGTATGGCAATGGACTGTTGAATAGAAACGGCAGGGATATAAAATCGGTAGCTATTATGTGACTGCTTCCTAAAATCGCGCCTGGGATCCATTAATGTTTGAGTTATGATCTAAATCATAACCAAGCTTATATGCATATCTATCTTGCATATCTATGCATATCTATCTTTTGGAGCCGTACCACCTGCTGAGAAAATAAACACATTAACAAACTGTGGCATTTGTGACCTAATCAGATACTTGCCGTATAAGAGTGGATACCTTGGTACTTGTTGACCTGTATCCAACAGCAAAGTACCTCTGATGTAGGATATGTACGTTGTGACACTTCAACCTGCTGACATGTTTGTTCTTAGAGGATGTGACACATCCGGTTCTAGGTCTCAGAATACACGTGTGATGTCACAACGCAATCCTCATAAATATCTCATAGTGATGGAGGGGCGAATGCCAGAGGAGGCGTCCAATCAGAGTGACAGACAGCCGCGGAAAAAGACGAAAAAGGGAAAGGAGATTACCACCGGTCCAGATGCCGATGAGGGCGTCACGCAAACATGCCAATCGCTGACCTCTCAAGATCAAATTAACCAGATGAGTTTAAAATACACACCTTCCAGAAATATCAGCCATCGCTTACTCCCTTTGAACTCCTTTAGGTAAAACCTGTGGACCACAAATAAACATGGATGAAGGGCTGTGAATGGTGAAACCTAGAGAACACTGCTATATAGTGTCATGTGTTGGCCGATACTCCAACCATAATCACTCATCATTGTAACTCCTTGTCAAAAAAATGATGCTAGTACCATAAAGGTGACGTGACAACTCCCTGAATTTTTTATTCTATAAGTTAATCCACAAACTCTAATTCAAAGTTTTGATAGTAATTAAAAATTTTACCTCTTGTCGTCACCAACTTAGAGAGGACTAGATTACTACTTTATTAATATCAACACATTCAGGTGTAATAAAGCTGTATAGGCATGATAGAATACATAAACATGAACACGATTAGTATTTTTAGTGTTTTACGGCATATATGATTCCTTTATACATCATTATGTTGCTGAAATGTGATAGATTGTACTACAGGACATAAGAAATTCTTTAGATGCTTTTTGATATTTATCTTAACAGCGTCATTTGTGCTCCATAAATAGTTTTCGAGAGAATTTACCGCCGCCATGTTTACCATCGTTGCATGTGACTGAAGTGTTTTGAGGAATAGCAGCTATCATATACTGAAGCATTTTAGGTTGTTCTGTGAAGTGACTGGTGGGCTGCGCCAGGACTCAGAGTTATCTCCTGCCCGACTCACTTGAGGCCAAGAGGGGGCTCATGTTCTGGGCTCCCTGTTTGTTCTGTTTAGCTGGTTCTTCTTAGATGAATTGCCACTATAGGATTTGGCATGGCGGTTTGTTCTGGGCAACAAATCTCTATCAGCAGCAGGAAAACTACATGGCTGCAGGATCTTCATAGGTCATCAGCGCTACGAGGAGGAGCACATAAACATGTCTATTCTGAAACACTTGCGGACTTATATGGGACATTGAATCGCTCTCGTTACTCATAGCATGGCTATATGGGGGCGAGAGACGCGTTTGGGTTTAGAGTGTAATTGTTGGGCACCACTATTGAAAAGATGATAGGTTTTGATTGTTAGGCAAATTGACTTAAATACAAAGCATCCTTCTTCAAAAGTTAAAAGAGATTAAGCAATTGATAATAACAAGTCACGATCCATTAAAATTCCACAGAAATCAACATACCCTTTCAGTATCCGTCCTGAAGAAAGTCACGTGTGAGGAGGATCTTGG
>NW_019946820.1:22591-27441 GCF_002910315.2 Salvelinus sp. IW2-2015 | reverse complement strand
TTGCTTGTAATGATGTGATACGACGGAGAGGAGGAGAAGAGGAGAGACACCCTGGCCCAGCATCATCCGAATTGTCACAATTTTAAGGCAGGAAGAGAAGGGGAGGATGCAGCAGAAGGAGGGAATTAGTAGAGTGATGAAGACGCTTTCGGTTTTTAGTGCCCAGAAGAGAGAAGGAAGAAGAGAGAAGGAGGAAGAGAGAAATGCGAGGAGATGAGAGAGAGAGAGAGAGAGAGAAGAGAGAGAGAGAGAGAGAGAGAGAGAGATGACGAGAGAGCAGAGAAGAGAGAGAGAGGAGAGAGGAAGAGAAGCTGAGATGGGCAATGGTGCAGCGAGGACAACTCAGAAGAATAGATGAAAGTCCACCACAAATTCGCTTCTCTTACATTCCGCGAAAATGGCACGACTATGGCTGGCATCTCGTCTGTCCACAGTGTGGTTAGGCACTGGAGACAGTAGCAGTGATCTCGAGTCGCGCGGGTCGGCGTTATAGTATGCAGTGCGACGCGTCTTCAGTGTACAGTCTACACCAATCATCAGGTCAGCAGCCAGGCCAGAGCAGACTAGCAGACTGTGTTCTTATGCCAGAGACCCATCATTCCTTATGACCCTCTAAATGAATCTGGGGCATGTAGTTCCATTAAATTATCTCTTCTCTTTCTCGCTCTGTTCTTCTTCCCCCTTTCATTCTTTTTCTCTTTCCTCTCTCATTGGTTTTCTTTCTTCTTTTATTTAAATCAATCAGGTCTCTCTAATTATTCCTGTGATGTATCTTTCTGCATCTGTTTTTCTCTCTCTGTCAAATCAGTTTCGTGACTCTCATCCCCTCTCTATTTCTATCCTCGGATCCCCCCCTCTATCTTTTATCATTCTCTCTCCCCTCTCCCTCCTACCACCGGACACACCTTCTCTCTCTCTCTCTCTCCCTCCCCTCCCTCCCTGCCTACCACCGACCACACCTTCTCTCTCTCTCTCTCTCTCCCTCTCTCTCTCTCTCTCTCGTCTCTCTCTCTCTCTCTCTCTCTCTCTCTCTCTTCTCTCTCTCTCTCTCTCTCCTCTCTCTCTCCTCCTCTCTCCTTCTCTCTCTCCTTTCTCGATCCCTTCCTCCCACTGCCCCACCTTCTCTCCTCTCGCTCTCTTTCTTCCCCCTTTCTCCTTCTCTCCCTGCCTTCGACTCGCCCACACTTTCTCTCTCTCTCTCGTTCCTTCTCCCTACACTCTCCCTCCCTCTCGCCCACTCCCTCTCCCAGACAGCAGAATCAGAATAGATTCACGATCAGAAAAAAAAATGGAAATCAAAGCACTCAAATAGGCCTCGCCGTCTCTCCCTGTGTCTCCAGAGATCTCCTCTGTCTGTTAAGCAGTTCATCCATTAGAATAGTCCAAACTACGTCCGGAAAGGCACCCTATCCACATGCAGTGCACTACTTTTGACCAGAACCCTATGGCCCCGGTCAAAAGTAGTGCACTAAATATAACATGTGCAATTTTGGGACAGCCTTAGAATCGGGCAGCGGATTGAGGGCTCTTCTTAGAGCTTGTCTGGTAGTAGAGAGTATGAACAGGTTAATCACATGTTATCTCACCAATGGGAAGACCCCGGGGTATCATGTGTTCATAACGTAAGAATAAAGAATAAAGCACTGTCTTTAATTTGATTCACTATAGGGATTTAGGTCTGTGCGTGAGGTAAAAGAGCAGAGGAGAGAAGAGAGCGACCATATATATATATATAATATATATATATATGTAACAGAACCACTGTATATACATAGAGAGAGAGAGAGATAGAGAGAGTTTGAGGGTAAATGTGGGGCTGACATACAGTAGGAGAGACACACACATGTAAACACACATTCACATGGAATTCATGCGAGTGGCATGCGTGCTCAAACAGAGACACACCCATTGTACASTACTCTGAGGGTTTGAGGCCACGTCACGTCCTGGGAGCAGCCTTGTTCTGATCTGTTGTGTGTAGATCCTTTAACCCAGTAGAGTGTGAATCASCGTCAAAGAGTCAGCTCAGATAACCCTCCAGTAACACAATCAGTCAGTGAAGCACTGAAACATGCTGTACTGTATCGTCTACTGTACTGTGTACTGCACTCGAGTGTTTACCACATTGTGCATAGTGTTAAAGGGGCAATATGCAGTTAAACAACAACTTTTTCAAGAATCAATAGTATATAATTAATTCATTTAAAAGTCCATAAATTGATGCACCAATACCATTTTCCCCTTTAAAATAATGTGGAAAAGCTATCTTAAGATTGACATGGCGAAGGTCATAAAATCCTATCTGAGCTTGTTATATAACTGTAAAAATGGGTCTACAGAAAAGGCATACAGTCTATAGCAAAAGGAATAGAGAGCTACTGTATATAAATGCAGACAGGGTAGCCTTCATACTCATAGTTGAGTCACGACTTCACATGGCCCTGGAGTATTGTTGTTGGCTCTCTTATTGCTTACTCTCACTCTTACTCATCCCGTCTCCCTCTCCCTCTCTGTCTCTCTCTCTCTCTTTCTCTCTATTTATCTCATTCTCAACCTCTCTCTCTCTCATTCTCACACTCTCTCACCCTCTCTCTCTCACCCTCTCTCTCTCTCTCTTTCCCCCTCTCTCTCTCTCTCTCTCTCTCACCCTCTCTCTCTCTCTATTCAGAAACATCTCCTCAGGCATTTGACATCACCCTCCGCCAGAGGCTCTGACCTTTACATCACTACCCCTGTTAACGCATCACATCCCGTGGAAGCCGTAGCAACACAAAGTGAATACATAACACAACCAGGAAGTTACAACACGCATGATTGACAGACCTGTAATGCATGCCTAATTGTGCTTGATTGACTGGGCACAAATCTCACCTCATGTCTAGCTGATAGCATCACAATTACACAGGCCTATGTGTGTGGAATAGATTAGCATAAACAACAATGGCCGCTCACTCCCATCATCATCAGTTTAAGATACTGTAGCTGCTAAGCTATCTAGCGCAGCCATGCTAATGTAAAGCTCACTAGCATATATGCTAGCTAATGCAGCCATGCCAATGAGGCATTAGCGTATCCGTTAGCTGTCTCACAATTTTATCTGAAACTACCTTCAATGGGACAGAGAAACGTGAAAGAAKCCCAAAGACGTAAATGATGTGAATCAGGAAATGTTCMTGACTATATAGGGGATCGGAATCTCTACTCGTAGCCGACTGGCGGGTCATGCACCACCCCCAACTGCGCCRCCACATATCACCRTGGGGACAGAGCTGCTGGGAGCTGGGGTTGACGTGGCAGAAGAAGTAGGCAGACKGAGGGGCGTGGGCAGGTCCCGAGTGGGTCATGATTGATTGCCACTTGGCAGAGCTCTAGTACATGCCCTGTAAAAGCTTCCCCCCACTGCTGGATGAACGTATTCACGGTTCCTCTCYGTCTTGACTCCGCGGTGTGGTAGGCTGCAAGGCTTGGTGGAAAATGCTGAGTGTTGGAACTGTTTGAAGAGGCTGGACTGCACCTGAATGTGGCGGAGGGAGGTTTCTACACGGCAGCRAGCCCAGAAAAGATCAAGTTACCGGGTTCGAGTAGTCTAGAGCGGATGTGAGTTGTAGAAGCACAACCTCTAGAGTCTAGACTGCACAGTTTATAGATGAATAGTGTTTAGGTGTACTAAAGGTGTAGTTTAGGTGTAGTTTTCACATAGTTGGAGTTTTGGTCTTTTATTGTATCCTTGACAAGTGTATCGACTTTTCTAGGTCATTTTTTTGTTTTTTTGTCTTGAAGAGGAAGAGCGAAGCCTAGCAGTAGCGGTTAGCAGAGGGGGGTAGCTTAGCTCATTTTAGTCCAGTTAAACAGGTGCTAATCTAACCTAGCAGTAGCGGTTAGCAGAGGGGGGTAGCTTAGCCCATTTTAGTCCAGTTAAAACAGGTGCTAATCTAACTAAGGGCGGTAGCGCAGGTTGTTGAGTTTAGCCTACTCCATTATAATAACAAGTAGCCATACGGAGGAACAGACCAGCGGATGGGGTTAAATGAACTGCGGGGCTGCTATTTAAAGCCGCAGATGAGAAAATTGTAAATTACTTTCTCAGTGTCAGCTGAGCTAAAAATAGAGCCGCTTGTCTTTACACGTGTAGGCTACACCAGCGGCTAGTTTGTGCAACACTGGTAGAAAGGAGAAGAGAGGATGCTGGTGGTTACATGTTTGAATTTAAAAAAACACACTGAAAATAAAGAAATCAGCATTTACTACTTTGATTGGATTCTAGCTACACATTATATACACAAACATAAAATAATAAGGTAGTGTAATACAACCAGCCTTGTGGGCCTAACATGTCATTTTATCCTACCTTGTATAAAGGTTGAAGAAAAAAATACACATTCTGATTGATTCTTAAGTCTTAAAAATGTTAATTGTCAGCCTCAAGTCCATAAATTACCACAATTCTGGCTAGGTCTACTCTATAAAAACATCCTACAGATTAAAACACATTTTGTAATCATACTATGAAGTAAACCAACAGTCATTAACATTCCTCATTGCCTAATGCTCATCACAGCAGCCTGTTATTTCTCCCTGATGCCCATACATCAGCACCTGTTATTCCTCGCTGGATGTCCATACATCAGCCTGTTATTCTCCCTGATGCCATACATCAGCCTGTTATTCTCCCTGATGCCCATACATCAGCCTGTTATTCTCCCTGATGCCATAATCAGCCTGTTTATTCTCCCTGATGCCCATACATCAGCCTGTTATTCTCCCTGATGCCATACATCGAATGCCTGTTATTCTCTCCTGATGGCTCCATGCCACATCAGCCTGTTATTCTCCCTGATTGTCCGATGACA
>NW_019946820.1:0-21454 GCF_002910315.2 Salvelinus sp. IW2-2015 | reverse complement strand
AGTCAGATAGATGCGTGATTAGGTAATAAGGCTAAGATGTTGTTAACTGTGACATGCATGATGCTGATCAAAGAATCATCTTGTTTTCAAAAGACATTGTACTTTTTGGTTGTTCAGAGATAGATACAAAAGGCCATAGAGAAGGGGAAAAGGGATGGAGAGAGGAAAGAGAGAGAATAGAGAAAAGACAGAGAGAGAGAGAGAGAGCGAGAGATGGTATAACATGCAGAGCTGTAAGGGTCGCAGCTGTCAGTAACTAGGCCGCAGGGAATAACGTCTCATCTCTCTTCTTCTTTCTCTTTCGCTCTCTCTCTTTCGCTCGCTCGCTGCTCTCTCTTCTCTTTATCTCTCTCTCCTCTCTCTCTCTCTCTTCCCCTCACTATATTCCCTCTCTCTCCCTCTCACTCTATGTCCCTCTCTCTCTTCCTCTCCATTTTACCCTGTCTTCTTCTCCCCTCCCTCCCTGTACCAGCTCTCTTCCTCTCTCTCTCTCCCACCTCCATCCTCTTTCTCTTCTAAATCACATTATTTAGTCAGCATTATGTCTGAGTGAGCGAAATGAGAGCCTCACATTAATCCATTACTCATCTCTATAGCGATGCTTTCAGATGGGCCATACCATATTTACCATACAGAGTCATATCCCTAATGGGACTTAATGTGACGTATATCTCAACAAATCGAGGACTTATGAAAAGTAGGGAACGTTCATCGTTCATTTTCTTCTTTGGAATGAATGATTTTCACAGTGTTTAGCCTGTCCTTAAGTTACGCAAAAGAACGGCAATTTAACTTCAATTTCAGTTTCAATTTGGCCTTAATGACATAACTATTATTACTTGAGTCTATGTGGGGAAAGAGCCTTTAGGGGTTCTATATGGGGTTGTCTAAATGTGAGCTGTTAATTCATGGAGGACTTTTATGTACGCAGTGTAAGTAATGTGATGATGACGTACTCAACGCGTACGTACTCATGTGTTTAAGTGTTGGGTGGATGAACATATGGTTGCTGAAGATGAGTGACACATTCACTAGGTTAGATTAGCACCTGTTTAACTGGACTAAAATGGGCTAAGCTACCCCCCTCTGCTAACCGCTACTGCTAGGTTAGATTAGCACCTGTTTAAGTGGACTAAAGTGGACTAAACCACCCCACTCTGTTAACTGCTTCCACTAGGTTAGATTAGCACCTGTTTAAGTGGACTAAATTAGGCTAGGCTACCCCCCTCCGCTAATCGCTAATGCTAGGTTAGATTAGCACCTGTTTAAGTGGACTAAATTGGACTAAACCACCCCACTCTGTTAACTGCTACCACTAGGTTAGATTAGCACCTGTTTAAGTGGACTAAATTAGGCTAGGCTACCCCCCTTCGCTAATCGCTACTGCTAGTTTCYGATTAGCAATCACACTGTACACATCCATTACTCTGCTTGCTTGCTAACCTGTCTCCCARGTGCCCAGGGATTATATAGTTGTTTATTACCCAGACACCCCAGTCAAAGTTTTAYGGTCAACACACTAGCACAAACCAATTGTCCTAGTCAAATATGGCATTTCAGGAAATGGAATCCCCCGACCAATGTTGCCAATGGCTATTTTGGAGAGGATGTTGTTTTCTTTCTGTGTGAGTGGGCATGCATGTGTGTATATATGTTTGTTAGTGTGTGGCCTGTTTGTGTCAGTTGGAATGGGTGGGTGTTGGGTGGGAAGACTGTAGAATGTGATAGCAAACCAGGGTGGACAGCGATGACCTCTGGCTACAGATCTCTTTCCTCCTGTGTTGACTTTCATTTCCATGGATGCCTAGCTGCTATATTTGGTTCCTCTCTGCCCCTGAGTTGCAGGACTATCTGCTCTGACTGTCAAAGTCGAGGGGATGGATTTTTGTTTGTCTTGATGATCTGTGCAGCACCTAGTTATCTGCACAGATTCTGTCAGACCTGGCCCTGACAGTAAATCTTAGTAAGACAAAAAATAATGGTGTTCCAAAAAATGTCCAGTTGCCAGGACCACGAAACAAATTCCATCTGGACACTGTTGCCCTAGAGCACATAAAAAACGATACATACCTCGGTCTAAATATCAGCACCACAGGTAACTTGAACAGAGCTGTGAATGAACTGAGAAACAAGGCAAGAAGGGCCTTCTATGCCATCAAAAGGAACATAAAATTCGACATACCAATTAGGTCTGGCTAAAAATACTTGAATCAGTTATAGAACCCATTGCCCTTTATGGTTGTGAGGTTTGGGGTCCGCTCACCAACCAAGGATTCACAAAATGGGACAAACACCAAATTGAACTGCTGCAAAATTCTGCAAAAATATCAGAGCAGAATTGCAGAGCAGAATTAGACCGAATCTGCTAAATATTAAAATCCAGAAAGAGCTTTAAATTCTACAACCACCTAAAAGGAAGCTATTCCCAAACCTTCCACAACAAAGCCATCACCTACTGAGAGATTAACCTGGAGAAGAGTCCCTAAGCAAGCTGGTCCTGGGGCTCTATTCACAAACACAAACAACAAACAGAGGCCCAGGACAGCAACACAATTATACCTAACCAAATCATGAGAAAACAAAAGATAATTACTTGACACATTGGAAAGAATTAATCAAAAAAACAGTACAAACTAGAATTCTATTTGGCCTTAAACAGAGAGGTACACAGTGGCAGAAACCTGACCACTGTGACTGACCCAAAATTAAGGAAAGCTTTGACTTTGACAGACTCAGTGAGCATAGCCTTGCTATTGAGAAAACAGGCTATGTACACATGCCCACAACATGAGGTGGAAACTGAGCTGCACTATCTTATGAGGTTAATATATTAATATTGTTTTTTTGCATTAATTCTGCATGGTTACAGGGTTAATTCCGTGTTACAGGGTTAATTCCATGTGTTAAAGGTTAATTCTGCATGGTTACAAGTAAATTCCGCGTGGTTACAGGTTAATTCCGTGTGGATGCAGGGTTAAAACAGAAACAACTCAAAGGCTAACTGTTTTGGATGGTTAAGTGGTTTAAGATTAGGTGTAAGATTAGGGCTATGATTTGGGCCTTGAAACAAAATAATAAAAAAAGATGTGTACTACTGTCAGATATATCAGTATTCACAGTATTCTCACGGCTTGCTAGAGCATTGTGAACTGTCGCAGCACAGTGCTTTAAGCAGTGCGCTGCGACTCCAAGCATCACGAGTACACGCCCAGTGCTGGGCAATCGTTTTTCATCTTATTATGAATGCCGAGGAAGGCATATATATCGACATTCTCAGCAACTTTTCAAAAGTCTGAAAAGGATTTCTAGTGATCAGGCTGATGGTGTGTGTGTGTGTGTGTGTGTGTGTGTGTGTGTGTGTGTGTGTGTTGTTGTGTGTGTGTGTGTGTGTGTTTTGGTGGACAATATGATGCTCACAGCTTTAGTTCCTATTGAGTACAGAAAATATTACAGCTATCATGAGAGTGGAGAGGAGGACAGAGAGAATGGATTTTATATGGACGACACACACGCCCTTTGTATGCAAGTGCGCGTGTGCGTGTGCGTGTGCGCGTGCGCGCGCGTGTGTGTGTGTGTGGTGTGTGTGATGACCTGGTACATACAATACCAGTCAAAAGTTTGGACACACCTACTCATTCAAGGGTTTTTCTTTATTTTATTTTTATTTTTCTATTGTCTACATTGTATAATAATAGTGAAGACATCAAAACTATGAAATAACACATATGGAATCATGTAGTAACCAAAAAAGTGTTAAACAAGTGAAAATATATTTTATATTTGAGATTCTTCAAAGTAGCTACCCTTTGCCTTGATGACAGCTTTGCATACTCTTGGCATTCTCTCAACCAGCTTCAATGAGGTAGACAGGGTGCCTTGTTTAAAGTTAATTTGTGGAATTTTTCCTTCTTAATGCGTTTGAGCCAATCAGTTGTGTTTTGACAAGGTAGGGATGGTATACAGAAGATAGCCCTATTTGCAAAACGCCAAGTCCATATTATGGCAAGAACAGCTCAAATAAGCAAAAAGAAACGGCAGTCCATCATTACTTAAGACATAAAGGTCCGTCAATACGGAAAATGTGTGCAGTCGCAAAAAACATCAAGCGCTGTGATGAAACTGACTCTCATAGGACCGCCACAGGAAAGGAAGACCCATAGTTACCTCTGCTGCAGAGGATAAGTTCATTAGAGGTTACCAGCCTCAGATTGCTACCCAAATAAATGCTTCACAGAGTTCAAGTAACAGACAGAGACACACCTGTGAATCGGGCCTTCATGGTCGAATTGTTGCAAAGAAACCACTACTAAAGGATGCCAAAAAGAAGAAGAGACTCACTGTAATGGGATGTATTTAGAATTTAAGGCACACTTAACCGGCATGGCTACCACAGCATTCTGCTGCGATACACCATCCCATCTGGTTTGGCCTTAGTGGGACTATCATTTGTTTTTCAACAGGACAATGACCCAACACACCTCCAGGCTGTGTAAGGACTATTTGACCAAGAATCAGAAGTGATGGAGTGATGCATCAGATGACCTGGCCTCCACAATCACCCGACCTCAACCCGATTGAGATGGTTTGGGATGAGTTGGACTGCAGAGTGAAGAAAAGCAGCCAACAAGTGCTAAGCATATGTGGGAACTCCTTTGAGACTGTTGGAAAAGCATTCCAGGTGAAGCTGGTTGAGAGAATGCCAAAAGTGTGTAAAGCTGTCATCAAGTCAAAGGGTGGCTCATTTGAAGAATCTAAAATCTTAAATAATTTTTGGGTTACTACATGATACATGTGTCATTTCATAGTGTTGATGTCTTCACTATTATTCTACAATGTAAAATAGTTTAAAGAAAGAGAAGCCCTTGAGTGAGTAGGTGTGTCTAAACTTTTGACTGGTACTCTACGGTATATATACAACTCCAGTTTAATGACTAAAGAGTGATTGACAGTGAAACCACAGGAGAGTGAAATCCAATAAGAAAAGCAAAACAGAGATATTGTACATTCCACAATGAAGGGTTGATAACACAATCATGTCTGCAATTGTAGGCTTTTTCTTGTGCCATTTCCAGCTACAGGCTACAATATAGATGATATTTCAATCCATTTGTTTACCTCTGATGCTTTTCAGAAAAAGGCTGTGTGGGCGATTTGCACAAACAATACACRCATGAATCRATGGATTTCCTGAGCTGGTTAGAAACAAAACTGGTGGATATTGAGAATGTAAACAACTGTATTTGTTTTCCAAGGCTTAGACAAATTTATGCTCTCTCTCAGTGGATTTGGCAAAAGTTATCCCCGTTTTACTGATTACTGCGTTGGACGAGAGACCAGGAGAGAGAGAGAAAAAAAAGAGAGAGTGGGGAACGAGAGAGGGGAATGAGAGAGAGGGGAGAGCGAGAGAGAGAGAAGGAGAGAGAGGTGAATTACAGCTTGTCCAGAAATAGTAGACATTATAAAGCAGTAGAGAGTGCAGACACTAAGGTTACTGCTTGGTATTGTGGTCTCTATACAATACTTCAGCCTTCTTAAGAGCAACACAGAGAAATGTAAACACTGGCCTTATGATGACAGTAATAAATAGTAGACCTGCTTCCGCTCCTCGATGAGAGCCATGTCTGTCTATGTACATTAAGAACAAGCTCTTTCCATTTCATAGACTGACCAGGTGAATCCAGATGAAAGCTATGATCTCTTATTGATGTCACTTGTTAAATCCACTTCAATCAGTGTAGATGAAGGGACAGGTTAAATAAGGATTTTTAAGCCTTGGGACAATTGAGACATGGATTGTGTACAGTCTGTGTACCATTCAGAGGGTGAACGGGCACGACAAAAGATTGAAGTGCCTTTGAATGGGGTATAGTAGTAGGTGTCAGGCGCACCGGGTTTGAGTGTGTCAAGAACTGCAATGTTGCTGGGTTTTTCACACTCAACAGTTTCCCTTGTGTATCAAGAATGGTTCACCACCCCAAAGACATTCAGACAACTTGACACAACTGTGGGAAGCATTGGAGCCAACATTGGCCAGCATCCCTGTGGAACACTTTCGACACCTTGTAGAGTCCATGCCCCGTCGAATTGAGGCTGTTCTGAGGGCAAAAGGGCGTGCAACTCAATATTAGGAAGTTGTTCTTAATGCTTTGTACACTCAGTGTATATATATATATATATACTGTATACACACACACACACACACGTGCACAGCGAGCATTCACACACACCAGCCTGATCACTAGAGCAAGGTCTCCAGAACATCAATATATGTCTTCCTTGGTGCTTGGAGCCAGAGCACGCTGCTTAGACCACTGCACCACCGCAGTTCACATTGTTCTAGCAAACCGTTAGAATACTTGATGATACTTGGTAATAGTCCGTTGTTTGTAATTTAAGCCTTCCCCAAACCATAGCCCTGATCTTAGCCACTCGGAATTAATGCCTAACTGTTAACCTTTGAGTTTTTTCAGTTTTAACCCTGTAACCGCACAGAATTAACCTTGTAACTATGCATAATTAAGTTCTCCTCCAGTCAGACTATAACTCATACAGTAGGAAACTCCATGCTCTCCAGTAGATATAACGCATACATATGTACGCAGTCCTCCCCCAGGTCAGACTATAACTCATACAGTAATGATACTCCAGTCTCTCCTCCAGTCAGACTAAAGCCTACCTACGCATACTAGTCTCCAGTCGACTATACTCTCCAGTTGCTACTTCCGTTGCTTCTACTCACGACTATAACTCATACAGTATAGCAACTCCAGTTTCCTCAGTCAGGACTATAACTCAGTACCGCATATCGATAACCAGTCCTGCCGGCCCAGTCAGGACTATGCAACTCAGTAGCCAGTATCGTATCTCCAGTCTCCTCAGTCAGACTGATAACTCTATCAGTTCGAATACTCCAGTACTCTCCTCCAGTCAACTATAACTCAACAAGTTGATACTCCATCCTCCTCCAGTCAGGACTATAACTCATACAGGATATGATACTCCAGTCCTCCTCCAGTCAGACTAAACTCATACGTCATACTCCAGCCTCCTCCGTCACTATACCATACAGTATGGACACTACTCCAGTTCTCCTCCAGTCACATAACTCACTACAGTATGATACTCCAGTCCTCCTCCAGTCAACTATAACTCATACATATGATGACTCAGTCTCCTCCAGCAGGACTATAACTCATACAGTATGATACTCCAGTCCCTCAGTCAGACTAATAACTCATACGTATGATACTCGCCTCCTCCAGTCAGACTATAACTCCATACAGTATGATCTCCAGTCGCCCCAGTCAGACTATAACTCATACCGTATGATACTCCAGTCCTCCTCCAGTCAGACCTATAAATCATCACGTAGATACTCCAGTCCTCCTCCAGTCAGACTATAACTCATCCAGTATGAACTCCCAGTCCTCCTCCAGTCAGACTATAACTCATACAGTATGATACTCCCAGTTCCTCCTCCAGTCAGACTAAACTCATACGTATGATACTACCGTCCTCCCTCCAGTCAGACTATAACTCATACAGTAGATACTCCAGTCTCCTCCAGTCAGACTATAACTCATACACGTATGATTAACTCAGTCCCTCCAGTCAGACTATAACGTCATACAGGATGATACTCCAGCCTTCCTCCAGGTCAGACATAACTCATACAGTATGATACTCCAGTCCTCCTCCAGTCAGACTATAACTGCCGTATGATACTCCAGTCCTCTCTCCAAGTCGACTATACACTCATAACGGTATGAACTCCAGTTCTCTCCAGTCAGACATAGAACTCAACAGTAGGATTACCCAGTCCTCCTCAGTCAGACTATAAACTCATACGTATGATACTCCAGTCTCCTCCAGTCAACCATATCTCATAAGTAAGACTCCAGTCTCCTCCAGTCAGACTAACAGACAGTATGATACTCCTGTTCTCCTCCAGTCAGACTATAACTCATACAGTATGATACTCCAGTTCTCCTCCAGTCAGACTATAACTCATACAGTATGATATTCCAGCATCATAACTCAGGCTAGATGGACTTGTCTCGTCTCAGGAATACTGATCTACCTCTGGCCTAGATCTCCCAGGAATCAACAACAGCAACAACGATCGGAACGCATGTACAGTACAGTATGCGCACACAGTCAACCAAACACACACACGCGCACGCATACGCCTTATGACCATCCCCACCACCTTGTGCTAGTATGAACATTGGAACCTAACCTATTGTACCTTCGAGAACTTTACAGCCTACTGCCAATCAAGTAATGCCTCCACATACACACACAAGGCACGAACGCACGCAAGGACACACACACACACACACACACATACATGCATACATACAGTGCCTTCAGAAAGTATTCATACCCCTTGACTTAATTCACATTTTGTTGTAACAGCCTGAATTCAAAATAGATTAAATGTTTTTTTTATTTTTTTATCTCACCCATCTACACACAATACACCATAATGACAAAGTGAAAACATGTTTTTTGACATTTTGGGGGGGAAATTAAATAAAGAAATATCTTATTTACATAAGTATTCACACCCCTGAGTCAATACTTTGTAGAAGCACCTTTGGCAGCAACGCAAGCCTTTTTGGGTAAGTCTCTAAGATCTTTGCACACCTGGATTTGTACAATATTTGCGCATTATTCTTTTGTAAATTCTTCAAGGTCTGTCAGTCTGGTTATGGATCATTGCTAGATAGCCATTTTCTAGTCTTGCCATAGCTTTTCAAGCTGATTTAAGTCAAAATTGTAACTAGGTCTCTCAGGAACATTCAATGTCATCTTGGTAAGCAACTCCAGTGTATATTTGGCCTTGTGTTTTAGGTTATTGTCCTGCTGAAAGGTTAATTTGTCTCCCAGTGTCTATTGGAAAGCAGACTGAACCAGGTTTTCCTCTAGGATTTTGCCTGTGCTTAGATCTATTCCGTTTCTTTCTATCATAAAAACTTCCCAGTCCTTGCCGATGACAAGCATACCCATAACATGATGCAGCCACTACTATGCTTGAAAATATGAAGAGTGATGTTTTCTTGGATTTGCCCCAAACATAACATTCTGTTTTCAGGACATACATATTATTTCTTTGCCACATTGCTGGCAGTTTTAATTTAGTCCGTTATTGGAAAGGAAAGGGGGATACCTAGGCAGTTGTACAACTGAATGCCTTCCACGTTTAATCCAACCCCTCTGAATCAGAGAGGTGCATGGGGCTGCCACAATCGACATCCACGTCTTCGGCTCCTGGGGAACAGTAGGTTAACTGCCTTGCTCAGGAGCAGAAAGACAGTTTTTTACCTTGCCAGCTCGGTTACTGGCCCAACGCTCTAAACACTAGGCTACCTGGCGCCCACTATTGCAAACAGGATGYATGTTTTGGGATATGTTTATTCTGTACAGGTTTCCTTGTTTTCACTCTGTCAATTAGGTTAGTATTGTTGAGTAACTTCAGTTTTCTCTGATCACATCCTTGGCCTCACGGAGACGAGGTAGGAAAGGAATGCCTGTATCTTTGTAGGGACTGTGTGTAATTGATACAACCGTCCAGAGGTAATTAATAACGTTTTTTTTTACCCACATCTACCAATAGGTTGTCCTTCTTTTGCAGGCTTTGGAAAATCCTCCCTGGTATTTGTGGTATTGAATCTGTGTTTGAAATTTCACCTGATCGACTGCGAGGGACCTTACAGAATAATTGTATGTTTGGGATACAGCAGAGATGAGGTAGTCAGTAATTATTAGCACACAAGAGTGAGTCCACAGGACTTGTTAATACTATTTTTCTTCATAGGACCGGGGCGGTGCGCCACGGGAACGGTTGAAGCTGAGGGACGTAGGCTAATGTCCGATTCAGATGAGGCTTGTAGTAACAAAGACACATTTCCAGGACAATAGACATAGTCTGAAATTGTCAGAAAAGCTTTAATTCTTGTTAATTACTAACTGCAGCACTATCAATTTTACGGAGTACTACAGTGAAAATACCATGCGATTGTTTGAGGAGAGTGCCACGCCACACACACACCGCACTCCTAGAGAACGCAAATCTGGTCTCATTAATATGCGGTGTTTTTTGGCGCCTAACATGAGACTGGTACACTGCTGCTTGCTGTATAAAGGGTGTCTCTGGTTCTGGTCTTTTCCGTCTGCATTGTCCTTGTCTGTCTGTCTGTCTGTCGTCTGTCTGTCTGTCTGTCTGTCTGTCTCTCTCTCGACATTTGGGGAACCAATTAGAAAGCTGGTCCCTCGATTCCATATTTACCATAATGCTATAATATTGATGGATATCCTACATCAGTATTAGCTGTATAAACACTTCCCTGTTTGATATTCAAAGTCTGATTCCATAGCTCACTTACAGTGTAAACGGGAGACCTCCCTCAGCTCAACATTATGTAGTTATCTCAATGTATTCTATCTAGAGTGGAAACCTCCCTCAGGCCAACATTATGTAGTTATCTCAATGTATTCTATCTAGAATGGAAAACCTCCCTCAGCTCAACATTATGTAGTTATCTCAATGTATTCTATATAGAGTGGAAACCTCCCTCAGCTCAACATTATGTAGTTATCTCAATGTATTCTATCTTGAGTGGAAACCTCCCTCAGCTCAACATTATGTAGTTATCTCAATGTATTCTATCTAGAGTAGAAACCTCCCTCAGGCCAACATTATGTAGTTATCTCAATGTATTCTATCTAGAGTGGAAACCTCCCTCAGCTCAACATTATGTAGTTATCTCAATGTATTCTATCTAGAGTGGAAACCTCCCTCAGCTCAACATTATGTGCTTATCTGAGTTTATTCTGAGTGAACCAGGTAAATCACATGGGGTACCAGGTATTCATGATACAGTAACTCACATTGCCACCTACTGGTTGACAATGTAAGTACCACTCTCTCTTGTCCAAGCAGGATTACATCGGTGGAACAGTAGCATTAACATTGTAAAAATTATAATTTCACAAAAATAAATCAAGCATCAGATAATCAATGTTATATAGCTCATTGCCAATTCACTGATTTGTATGCTCTTCTTTAAAGTGTCCTCTTTCTTTTCCTCCTACTTCATCTCTCTCTCCATCTATCTCTCCATCCCCCTCTCGCTCCATGTTCGATCCACACTGAGTCACGGGGCAGATAGAGMAGAGACTGCAAGACAGAAACTATCCAGTAAATTGGCTCCAGTCCACAAACCCCAGATCGATCAATATGAGACACAGTAGGCCAATACCTAATGACCCAATATTTTATATCATATGCAACTATGGAAGTGATTGAATGTCCTCACAGTTCAATGTCATAATATTATAGTTTGTATTGGCATAATGTTTTAAAGACTACAATATTAAAAATACATCTCTACATATGTACAGTATGCTGTACAAATGTGTAAAATACATATCATTTCATACTCGCTACGGGATGGTAAACTCGAAACACCTAGTTGTTATTAGCATTGTTATACTGTGACACTATTGACTGTAATRCCACACAAATGTCTCTCTCACTTTATCATCGCTTCCAAATGTATCTTTAGGCTTGAGGGAGTTTTTCTCTACCCAATCARCACGACRGTCCTTTCCTCCTTGTTAGCTGTCAGCACCATGGCCCAGTTGAACCCACTAACAACCCCTCTCTGCCATCATATTGATTGAGACATAGACGAGTCATTAAAGTCCCATTCCACTGCTGTTATGTAAAACCATTTAGGAGAGAGAGGGCAATGCACGCTTCGGTGTTGACACCGTCTTCTAGTTTATGGCGAGAGGAGAGGGCCCACTGCCTGGAACCAAGCCAAGGTACTCTGTTATTCTGTGGACCCAGAACATCTGTGATTCTGCTGGACCATTAGAGAGAGAGTGGGACGGAGTGTGAAGGCTAATCCATTCACCCAGTACCAGAGATACTAAAAGGGTACCATTGATTGTGCTGTGCAGACATGTCTACCAAGCTAAGCTGAATGGTAACCCCAAACGGGCACCTTGCCACCCCTGGCCTTGTAGTAGTGGTAGTGTTGATGGAGGATAGATGGACTGGGCTGAGGGATAGGACCAGGCAGCCTGCCATACCAGAGGGACGTAGGCCCTGTTTTCAGTCTCTATCCAGTGTCATTTCTCAGCTGAACGATACAATCTCATTTTGTTCGCTCCGTGTCTGGCTAAATTTTCATGCCACATTCCTGGCTCACCCGGTGACACGGGCTTGGACTGGAGAACAGTCAGGGACATAGACGGATATAGAGAGACAAGAGCACAGACTCAAACACACACAAATAGGCAGACCGATACACACATGCACATGCTGCACTGACACGTTTTGTTGGGAGTTATGTTCCAAGTCGAGTGGTTTCATCCGTGTTTTAATCTGTGTTGATCTGTGTCAGGTGGCCTTCAGATGCACTGAATCTGTGTAGGTGGCCTCAGATGCATGTATCTGAAGGTGGCTGTGTCATCGCCTAGATCCGTCTCTCAGATGCACTGAACTTGCAGGTCTCCAGGCCTGAATCTGTCTGCATGATGGCCTGACTATCAGAGTCAGTGCCTAATGATGATCTGGAATCAGTAGGCTTCAGACTGCATCTGAATCATGTGTCATGACTGTCAGATCGCACACTTTGCACACCTGTAACTCAATCTCATTCTTACTTCACTCTTCTCATCTCTCTTCACACCTCCTTTCACTCCTGTCACGTTTGACTCTGCTCCATTGATCCCATTCCAGCCTTTACAATTTGCCCGTCCTCCTATAGCTCCTCCCACCAGCCTCCTTTGCATTGGAGAGACTGCAAGAAAAGGTTGCGGAACTCCGTGGAGCTGCTTACCAAAATAAAAGTCCTGCACATGCCCATATGTGGACAAACAAGGAATAACATTTGGCGGATTCTTATTTTAACATGAGGTAAGCAGAGAAGAAGTGGGTCTTCAACAGACCTACGTTTGGAAAGTCTGTTTAATATTGCAATCCTTTAGATACACTACATGACCAAAAGTATGTGGACACCTGCTCGTCAAACATCTCATTCAAAATCACGGACATATGATTTGGTCCCCTCTTTATTGCTATAACAGCCTCCACTCTTCTGGGAGGCTTTCCACTAGATGTTAGAACATTGCTGCCGGGACTTGCTTCCAATCAGCCACAAGAGCATTGGTGAGGTTGGGCACTGATCTTGGGCAATTAGGCCTGGATCGCAGTCGGCGTTCCAATTCATACCAAAGGTGTCCAATGGGGTTGAGGTCAGGCCTCTGTGCAGGCCAGTCAAGTTCTTCCACACCGATCTCGACAAACCATTTCTGTATGGACCTCGGTTTGCGCACAGGGGCATTGTAATGCTGAAACAGGAAAGGGTCTTCCCAAACTGTTGCCACAAAGTTGGAAGCACAGAATCATCTGGATTGTATGCTGTAGCGTTAAGATTTCCCTTCACTGGAACTAAGGGGCCTTAGCCCGAACCATGAAAAACAGCCCCTGACAATTATTCCTCCTCCACCAAACTTTACAGTTGGCACTATGCATTGAGGCAGGTAGCATTCTCCTTGCATCCGCCAAACCCATATTCGTTCGTCAGACTGCCAGATGGTGAAGCGTGATTAATCACTCCAGAGAGCTCTTCAGTAAGGCCATTCTACTGCCAATATTGTCAATGAAGATTGCATGGCTGTGTGCTCGATTCTATATACCTGTCAGCAATGGGTGTGGCTTAAATAGCCGAATCCACTTGAAGGGGTGTCCACATACTTTGTATAGATCGTGTATTTTGTCACAAATTCCCCCGTCATAATGACCAGCCGTCCTGCCCACCGGCACAGTAAGATGAAATGGAGTGTAAACACACTTGCATTGATCAAATTCTGTCAACTCAGGAGGTTAATTGAAATTCCGTTTCCAGAATTGAAAATGATAATTGAAAATCAATGTCCTTTTAAATTCTTGAATCAGGGTTCAGTTCTTCTGCTGAATGAATTGACTGAATTGACGTGTGTGTGTGTGTATGTCAGTCAATGTATGTCAATGTGGTGTGTGTGTGTGTGCGTGTGTGTGTGTGTTGAGTTGTAGGTTCCTGTGTTAATGAAGACATCAGGGTGATCTCAGTTTTCAACGGACCAATGTTTTTGGTGGCCAGAGAAGCAGAAAAAACAAGATTCTCTGGTCTGATGAAACCAAGATGGACCTCTTTGGCCTGAATGCCAAGTTCAAGTCTGGAGGAAACCTGGCACCATCCCTATGGTGAAGCATGGTGGTGGTAGCATCATGCTATGGGGATGTTTTTCAGCGACAGGGACTGGGAGACTAGTCAGGATCGAGGGAAAGATGAACGGAGCAAAGTGCAGAGAGATACTTGATTTAAACCTGTTCCAGAGCGCCCAGGACCTCAGACTGGGGAGAAGGTTCACTTCCAACAGGACAACGATCCTAAGCACACAGCCAAGACGACACAGGATTCGCTTCGGGACAAGTCTCTGAATGTCCTTGAGTGGCCCAGCCAGAGCCCGGACTTCAACCCATCGAACATCTCTGGATAGACCTGAAAATACTGTGCAGCAACGCTCTCCATCCAACCTGACAGAGCTTGAGAGGATCTGCAGAGAAGAATGGGAGAAATTCCCAAATACAGGTGTGCAAGCTTGTAGCGTCATATCCAAGAAGACTTGAAGGTGTAACGCTGTCAAGGTGCTTTAACAATGTACTGAGTAAGGGGTCTGAATACTTACATGCTAATGCGTTATTTCCGGGTTTTTTTTTTATCCTGTTTTCACTTTGTCATTATGGGGTATTGTGTGTACTGTGATTGATTGAATGAAAAAACGATTTAATCCATTTAAGAATAAGGTTGTAACGTAACACAATGTGGAAAAAGTCAGGGGGTCTGAACACTTTCCGAATGCACTGTATTTGCAGAAGAAATCCATTCCGATTATTTTGTGGCTGTTGGCGATGTGTTGTATTCATCTAAGTTGTGTTGTTGCAACAGGCCTGTGTGGCATATGGCTTGTTTGTATAAAGCGCTACTGTAGCTCTGATTGGCTATACAGTAGCGCACTTGTCTGGTCCCCAGATCTCATAAAGTTCTACAGCTGCACCATCGAGAGCATCCTGACCGGTTGCATCACCGCCTAGTATGGCTACTGCTCGGCATCTGATGGTAAGGTCCTATAGAGGGTAGTGAATCGGCCCAGTATATCACTGGGGCCAAGCTTCTTGCCATCCTGGACCTATATAATAGTTGGTGTAGAGCCCATAAAATTGTCAGAGACTCCAGTCACCCAAGTCATAGACTGTTTCTCTGCTACCGGCACGACAAGGGTACCGGAGCGCCAAGTCTAGGACCAAAAAGGCTCCTTAAAGCTTCTACCCTAAGCCATAAGACTGTTGAACAATTAATAAAATGGCCACCGGACTATTTACATTGACAACCCCCCCCCCTCCATTTGTTTTGACACTGCTGCTACTCGCTGTTTATTATCTTGCATAGTCACTTCACCCCTACTTACATGTAAAATTACCTCAACTAACCTGTAAATGAGTTGTGTGCATCACGACAAAGTTCCCGAGCAGGTGCAATTTGCAGTTCAAGAACAAGCAAACGTTAACCCTGCTTGTCTGTAAATTCAAGCTGGGTTATTGAGGGGGCACACTGTTGCGGGGGACCTGATTCGGTACGGTACCCTGTATATAGCCTCGTTAATGTTATTTTATTGTGTTACTTTTTATTAGTTTTTACTATAGTTTATTTGGTAAATATTTTCTTAACTCTTCTTGAACTGCACTGTTGGTAGTAAGCATTTCACGGTAAGGTCTACACTTGTTGTATTCGGCGCATGTGACGAATAAAGTTTGATTTGATTTGTAGACTCCGGTCTTGTACGAGACAGAGATTTTTATTAGGTATATTTATGCAGTGCCTGTTAATTGTCAAAACGCTCGGCCGCTTTATTGCTATTGAATTTTCACAAATGCCTTAGTGTATGTAATTTCCAAACATTCTAAAAATGTATGGAAACATACACTGTTTTAAAAGGGAATATTTCTTCCTGGGGTTGTATATGAAAAGATTTTAATATGATTTCATGTTGCTAAAATGCTGCAGTTCCACTTTAAATCCAAGAGTACAAGGACAGAGAGATGTTTGGCATCTGTGTTGGCTCTGAGACAATTTACCAATGTACTAAGGATGTCTCTGTATTGTGGTGGGCACGATATTAAAAAAAAAAATACAGTTGGCAATTAAAAAATGATTTAGCTGTTTGAAAACCAATTTCTCCAGAGTTTACTTAACAATGGAAGGTTGGAGATTGGCTGAAAATTGCTAAGAGCTGAAGAATCTAGATGAATTTTCTTCAGAAAGGTTCATCATGCTTCTTTTTTTTTGTGCAGTGGGGAGAGTGCCTGTGAACAGGGAGTGATTAACAATAGCTTACACTTCTTCAGATATGCAATTAAAAACTGTTTTGAAGAAAGTGGTGGGGATAGCATCGAGAAGGCAGGTAGAAGACTTAAGTTGTGATATCACTTTAATGAGCATGTCTGTGTCAACCAGGGAAAATAAATCTGTAGTGCATTTGCGTGGTAGGCTAGGGTACATAWCATCAAACTTCTCATCTGGTCTTGCTTGACTGATGATACCCAGCCTACTGTTTGCTATCTTATCACTGAAATATGCCGCAAACTCATCACATTTAGATGTGGAGAAAAGTTCACATGCGGCCAGCGCGGCAGGTAGCCTAGTGGTTAGAGCGTTGGACTAGTAACCAAAAGGTTGCAAGATCAAATCCCTGAGCAGACAAGCTAAAGATCTGTTCTTCTACCCCTGAACAAGGCACTTAACCCACTGTTCCTAGGCTGTCATTGAAAATAAGAATTTGTTCTTAACTGACTTGCCTAGTTAAATAAAGGTAAACATTTTTTTGGGACATTTCAGATTTGCCTTTGTTCATTCCGGCACCTATTTGCCCGGCTCTAGCACCTCACGCTTGATTATTTATTAACTGTTTCACTGTTCGCACTGTAAACATTCTAATAAAAGTGATCAGTGTTAAATCAAGTTGCATCCTCATTATTTCTCCCACCCCCCAGAAATACCATAATGTAAAAGCGTGGTGATCCTTCTGTGTAATCATCCTATCCTGCCACACTGATTCTAGACCTGCTCTCTAATTTCTACATAGAGGTTATGGGGAGGGCTGACACAGGTCTTGGTAGTGGTGGTTAAGCGGTCCCTACGTAATCACTTAGCCTAGGCTAGTCGTCTCCCTAATGAATTTGAAATGTGGGAAAGCCAAATAAAAAATGGATAAGAAAAGGCAGTCGAGTTTGACATTTTTTATGTCCAAAACATCCCGAGAAAGATGGTGAATCGAATGCAGAAGGAGCCAGAGAACTGTCAGTGCCGGAGAGGAGTGAGTGCATCCACGACAAAGTGTCCCGAGCAGGTGCAATTTGCAGTTCAAGAACAAGCAAACGTATAACCCCTGGCTTGTCATGTAGAATTCAAAGCTGGGCTGTACAACATGCAAAAAAGTAGGGATTAAACTTGCAAAAGAGTGAGTGCAGTAACATCMTCTGCCTCAGACGTAAAAGAAAAAGAAAAACAAAGAGCCCTCAGAAAAAAGGTTTTKGAACATTTCRGGAACCAAGGCGCATTTGATGGCAGCAAGCATTGTAGACAAGGCTAAAGAGGACACACAGGTTATAGTTAACACTCAAAATGAAAAAAATAGACACTACAGCCAGAGTCTTCCGAACAGCCTTAGAGGCTTAAACGTCACAGCCACAACCCTGCCCATGGCTTTGAGCAAGAAATTGACTGTCAGGAGTTAAATAAAATTGATATGTGGAGAGTCATTGTGGGAGGTTCCTTTACAAACTTGTTCTGTGAAGTTAATCTGAACGTGTGCTTCATATTATCACGTAGGCAGGAGGCCTATTCTCATGTGTGTGTTCTGCTGCAGCCTACATTGATTTACTTTATTTGAAGTTATCTTCCGATATTGTGATATTTGTTCTACTGCTACATTGATGTCTTGAAAATGATATGAAACGCGGGTCTTGTAAGCCCAACTGCTGTTCTGCAGCAACGTCTAAAAATGGCTGTACATTGATGTCTAGAAATGTGGACTTGTGTAAGCCTCGCAGCTATACTCAAGTATGTGGGCATACTGCAGTGACATGGAGAGTGCTGTCTGTTTCACCACCATAGATAATAGCCTACTTGGCTGTTTACTCTGTCTGCTGCGCTGCTACGTGTGTTTGACACCTTTTTTTCTCAATGTGTTCCGGTACCTCAGAGCTCCCCGGATACCCCCCCCCCGCACGCTCACTATGTGTTCTGGGACCTGTCGATTTACAAATGAAGCACTGCATGCGGAGGTAGGATTTATCAGGCCATCAATGGTCGAAAAGAAGACTCTCAAATTATTCTGATTATTAGTGATCAAGTTAGAAAAATGTAGTCAGTTATACAGTGCATTTGGAAAGTATTTAGGTCTCTTCGCGTTTCCGCATTTCCACATTTAATCCAGGCACTGCAGCGCCTAGCTCCACTCCCACCTCAGGCGCTCTCATTTGTTGACTTCTGTTAACCGTAAAAGCCTTGGTTTCATGCATGTTAACATTAGAAGCCTCCTCCCTAAGTGGTTTTATTCACTGCTTTAGCACACTCTGCCAACCCGGATGTTCTAGCCGTGTCTGAATCCTGGTATAAGGAAAAAATTCTGAAATTTCCATCCTAACTAACATTTTCCGACAAGATAGAACTGCCAAATGGGGCGGAGTTGCAATCTACTGCAGAGATAGCCTGCAGAGTTCTGTCATACTATCCAGGTCTGTCCCCAACAGTTCGATCTTCTACTTTTAAAAATCCACCTTTCCAGAAACAAGTCTCTCACGTTTCCGCTTGCTATAGAGCACCTTCGGCCCCAGCTGTTCCGACACCAGTGATGATGCCCACTAAGAATTCATACTGTTAGGGGACCTAAACTGGGACATGCTTAAATATCACCCCGGCCTTCCTACAATCTATGCTAGATGACCTCAATCACACACAAATGATCAATTAACCTTCCAGGTACAACCCCAATTCCGTAAACATGGGCACGCTCATAGATATCATCCTGACCAACCTGCCCTCCAAAACACCTGCTTTCACAGGATCTCAGCGATCACTGCTCATTGCTTGCATCGTAATGGGTCTGCGGTCAAACGACCACCCTCATCACTGTAAAACGCTCCCTAAACACTTCAGCGAGCAGGCCTTTCTAATCGACTTGGCCGGGTATCCTGGAAGGATATTAACCTCATTCCGCCAGTAAGAGGATTCCTGGTTATTCTTTAAAAGTGCTTTCCTCACCATCTTAAATAAGCATCCCCATTCAAAAAATGTAGATCCAGGAACAGATATATCTCTTGGTTCACTCAGACCTGAACTGCCCTTGACCAGCACAAAAACATCCTGTGGCATACTGCATTAGCATCAAACTAGCCCCGCGATATGCAACTTTTCAGGGAAGTTTGGAGCTGTGCTCCTTTGTAGTCTGTAATAGTTTGCAAGCCCTGCCACATAAGATGAGTGTCGGAGCCGGTGTAGTATGATTCAATCTTAGCCCTGTATTGATGCTTTGCCTGTTTTGATGGTTCGTCGCGGGCATAGCAGGATTTCTTGTAAGCTTCCGGGTTAGAGTCCCGCACCTTGAAAACGGCAGCTCTACCCTTTAGCTCAATGTGGATGTTACTGTAATCCATGGCTTCTGGTTGGGGTATGTACGTACAGTCACTGTGGGGACGACGTCCTCGATGCACTTATTGATAAAGCCAGTGACTGATGTGGGTGTACTCCTCAATGCCATCGGAAGAAATCCCGGAACATGTTCCAGTCTGTGATAGCAAAACAGTCCTGTAGTTTAGCATCTGCTTCATCTGACCACTATTTTTATAGTCCAGAGTCACTGGTGCTTCCTGCTTTAATTTTTGCTTGTAAGCAGGAATCAGGAGGATAGAAGTTGTGGTCGGATTGACCAAATGGAGGGCGAGGGAGAGCTTTGTATGCGTCTAGTGTGTGGAGTACAGGTGATCTAGATTTTTTTCCCTCTGGTTGCACATTTAACATGTTGATAGAAATTTGGTAGAACTGATTTAAGTTTCCCTGCATTAAAGTCTCCGGTCACTAGGAGCGCCGCCTCTGGGTGAGTGGTTTCCTGTTTGTTTATTCCTTATACAGCTGTCTGAGTGGCGGTCTTAGTGCCAGCATCTGTCTGTGGTGGTAAATAAACAGCCACGAAAAGTATAGTTGAACACTCTCTAGGCAAGTAGTGTAGCCTGCAATTTATCACAATATACTCTACTTCAGGCGAGCAAAATCTAGAGACTTCCTTAGATTTCGTGCACCAGCAGTGATGTTTTCAAATATGCAAGACCCCCCCTGATATCCAGAAGCTCTTTTTTGCCGTAAGATACGGTTGCAGAAACATTATGTACAAATAAGTTACAAATAACGCGCAAAAAAAACATAATAGCACAATTGGTTGTGCGCCCGTAAAACCGCCACCATTTTACACAGGTCCAGAGTATAGCCACCTTAACATGTTGGATTAAGTCCATAGAGCTCAAAAGATTCATCAATTCAATGGCCTGGAGACAGTCCTTTTGTAACATGAATATTAAAATCGCCCAACACAAGGATTTTATCATAGTTTGTAATGAAGTCATTCACGCGAAAGGCTTTACTAAAGATTGCTCTAACATTTAAAAGCACCATATTCAATGACTTTGGGCAACTCTATCCTGGGGCATCTGCCTCGATGTAATAATTATGATTGGACCCTCAAATTACCAATTTGTGGCCCAGCCGGTGTAGAGCGAGGCTCCCAGCTCCCTTTGGTAGCCTGAAGGGGGTTGTAGGAGTCTTGGTCTTGGATGATGGTGTTGGCTGACCAGCAGACAGGGACTAAGACCAGGAGGGCAGTGATGAGGAAGACAACGCCCGCTAGCGTTGGATACCTTGGCCTTGGACCTCTCGTCATCCACATAAGTTGATGCACTTCCCCCGGCGATGCCCACAAGATGGCGTGCACTCCGGCGATGATTAAGATGATGGTCAGAGCCATGGCGGCCTGCAGGTCCTGGAGCAAGCCAGGAGGGAGTCGTAGACCTTACACTGCCTCTGGCCCGTGCACCATAAACCCTGTCAGATGACCTGAGCGGTGAGGGTTTAGTGTGAGATGAAGACTGTCGCCTCCACATGGGCAAAGCACAAAATGATGATACGTCCCAGCCAGCCGATGATCGCCAGGGCCGCGCCCAGCATCTGTAGCCCAGCTGACATCATCCTGATGGAGCCCTGGCAGTCTGGACGGACTGAGCTGATGGAGGGAGTGATTGAGAGACAGAGGAGAGAGTATAGTCTGTACGGTGGAGAGTTGTCAATGA
>NW_019946819.1:37965-43613 GCF_002910315.2 Salvelinus sp. IW2-2015 | reverse complement strand
CACACACACACACACACACACACACACACACACACACACACACACACACACACAAAATCAAAGATGCATACTCCTCTTTCGTACTCATATTTAGAACCTGAATTAAGTTCTTTTCGGACCTTTCTTCAGAACCACTTTAACTGTAACTCACTCTTTAATTTGAGATAAAAGTCATGATTAACAGTAGCATTAGAAATCGACAAATATCACACAATGAACTTTTTAGCACAGGGTTGACAGCCTAAATTTGACCCATCATTCCATGCAACCACCACGGTTGTACAGATTAGCCGTTTCCCATCTACGGCCCTCAAATTCAACTCTGGACCTCGAAGCCAGTTCCACTTTTTCTTTTTACATTCTTCCCCTCTAATCAGGGACTGATTTAGACCTGGGACACCAGGTGGGTGCAATTAATTATCAGGTAGAACAGAAAAGCAGCAGGATTTTTCCCCCAGACCTCGCAGGGGAAGAGTTGAATAGCCCTGCTAAGCAGTGTTTGGTTAAGGCATTGTATCGGGTCTGAGAGAGTGCGAGACATCAGTAGAGAGGCCCAGTGTGAGGAACCTAACCATGGAGACCGTGATGTATCAGACAGTGACTTTTGGGGTGCCAGTCCCACCCGCCCTGCACCCCTCCCCAGTCCCCAGTCTCAGGGATGGAGACGTGCTGATTCTGCACTGGGGGTTCAAACACAGTCTCAATTATAAGCAGAAAATGAGTCTGCTCACCATTAATCAGTACTGCTAATTGCTGTGCACCACCATTAGCCATATGGTGCCAAGCCAGCTTGCAACCGTGGGACATACATTAAGTGCTTAGTCCTTTCATTTTACAAACTCAAATAACGGGCTACAATGATCTTTCCAACGCTTCCACAAAGGAGGAACATATTTAAGGTCATATTACATTTTACGTGGACCAACAAAAAAGTAATTTCCAAATGATGAGATCCACTAATTAAACAAATTGGGATTTAATGTTTTGGTTTTAGGCAAGAGTCGGTGGACTGAAATAATTTGTCATGGTTTTGAGTAAATTAAAAATAAACAAGGGTTAGAGGGTCTGGTACGGTAGCATTGTCCTCACAGGAACAGACATCACTACATCCTGTTAATTACATGAGGCGATTTAGATTTCATTTCTTCAAAAGCTGCGGCAGGAAGGAAGCGTTGAGATTAAAGATGTGATTTCCTTTGGATGTCCTGCGGGACCCGAAGATGGAAGTTAACAGGAAAGAAAATATCCCCTCAACAAAGCTGGTGGAGGCATGTACTAATTAGCATAATTTTTGTTGGTGGAAGGGGAGAGGGTAATGGGGGAGGGGGGGCGGGTTGGTAGAAGAAAATCCTGTCTCCCGTGGGTGCTGCCTGATGCTTGGATTGCAGGGAAACCACTAATCAGTTCTAAAGTCATCCCCCCTTCCCCCTGTTCCTCCTCTCCCCTCACCCCCTCTCTCAAGCCTCACTCTATTCTGATCCAATGGGACCACACTGTGACCCAGTTCAGAGAGTCGCACAGAAATGAAAGCAAGGGAAAGACAGAGGAGGGAGGCCAAAACATGGAGAGCGATTAAGAGCGACAGAAAAAGAGAGAGGGAAAAAGAAAGAAAGAAAGAAAAAGATAAAGATCAACTCCTGCTACCACAGCCTTTAATCACAATGTACCTTGCTACCCACAGCCTTAGTCACAATTACTCCTGCTACCCACAGCCCTTAGTCACAATGTACTCCTGCTACCCACACAGCCCTTAGTCACAATGTACCTGCTACCCACAGCCCTTGTACAATGTACTCCTGCTACCACAGCCCTTGTCACAATGTACTCCTGCTACCCACAGCCCTTAATCACAATGTACTCCTGCTACCCACAGCCTTAATCACAGATGTACTCCTGCTACCACATAGCCCTTAGTCACAATGTACTCCTGCTACCCAAGCCCTTAATCACAATGTACTCCTGCTACCCACAGCCCTTAATCACAATGTACTCCTGCTACCACAGCCCTTAATCACAGTACTCACGTTACTACTCTCACAGCCATTGTCACAATGTACTCCTGCTACCCACAGCCTTAGTCACAATGTACTCCTGCTAGCCACAGCCCTTAGTCACAATGTACTCCTGCTACCCACAGCCTTAATCACAATGTACTCCTGCTACCACAGCCTTATCACAATGTCTCTGCTACCCACAGCCCTCAGATATGCTGCCTTACCCTCCTGCATTACAATACTCTGAGACATGAGAGACACAATATGGGGGATTGATGGAACTGATTCGATCTGTTCAGAAGAAGGGTGAGAGGGAATGAGGTAAGAGAGATGGTGGAGAGATAGAGGATGGAGAGGGGGAGAGGGGAATGAGGTAAGAGATAGGGGCAAGAGGGGAATGAGGTAAGAGAGATGGTGGAAAGATTGAGGGATGGAGAGGGGGAGAGGGAAATGAGGTAAGAGAGAGGGGGAAGAGGGGAATGAGGTAAGAGAGATGGTGGAGAGATAGAGGGATGGAGAGGGGAGAGGGGAATGAGGTAAGAGAGAGGGGGAGAGAGAATGAGGTAAGAGATAGGGGGGGGAGGGGAATGAGGTAAGAGAGAGGGTGGAGAGAAGGAGGGATGGAGAGGGGAGAGAGGAATGAGGTAAGAGAGATGGTGGAGACATAGAGGGATGGAGAGGGGGAGAGGGGAATGAGGTAAGAGAGGGGGGGGGAGAGGGAATGAGGTAAGAGAGAGGTGGAGAGAAGGAGGGATGGAGAGGGGGAGAGGGGAATGAGGTAAGAGAGATGGTGGAGAGATAGAGGGATGGAGAGGGGGAGAGGGGAATGAGGTAAGAGAGGGGGAGAGGGGAATGAGGTAAGAGAGAGGGTGGAGAGATAGAGGGATGGAGAGGGGGATAGTGGGATGAGGTAAGAGATATGGTAGAGGGATAGAGGGATGGAGAGGGGAGAGGGGAATGAGGTAAGAGAGAGGGGGGGAGATAGAAGGGATGGAGGGGGGAGAGGCGAATAGAGGTAAGAGATAGGGGGGGTGATATTTATTTATTTTTATTAACCGTTATTTTACCAGGTAAGTTGACTGAGAACACGTTCTCATTTGCAGCAACGACCTGGGGGAATAGTTTACAGGGGAGAGGAGGGGGATGAATGAGCCAATTGTAAATCTGGGGATTATTAGGTGACCGTGAGGTTGAGGGGCCAGATTGGGAATTTAGCCAGGACACGTCCGGGTTAACACCCCTACTCTTACGATAAGTGCCATGGGATCTTTAATGACCTCAGAGAGTCAGGACACCCCGTTTAACGTCCCATCCGAAAGACGGCACCTACAACAGAGCAGTGTCCCCAATCACTGCCCTGGGGGATTGGGATCTTTGTTTAGACCAGAGAAAAGAGTGCCTCCTAACTGGCCCTCCAACACCACTTCCAGCAGCACATGGTCTCCCATCCAGGGACTCTGACCAGGACCAACCTGCTTATCTCAGAAGCAAGCCAGCAGTGGTATGCAGGGTGGTATGGCTGCTGGCAATAGTGGGATGAGGTAAGAGGGAGGGGGGGGAGAGGAATGAGGTAAGCCAGAGAGCGGGGGAGAAGATAGCGGGATGGGAGGCGGTGATATGTGGGATGAGGAAGACGAGGGGGGAGAGGGAATGAGGTAAGAGAGAGGGGGGAGAGATAGAGGGATGGAGAGGGTGATAGTGGGATGAGGTAAGAGAGAGGATGGAGGGCCTCCCAAGTGGCGCAGTGGTCTAAAGCATTGCATCACAGTGCTAGCTGTGCCACTAGATATCCTGGTTCAAGTCCAGGGTCTGTCGCAGCCGGCCGCGACCGGGAGACCCATGGGGTGGCGCACAATTGGCCCAGCGTCGTCCGGGTTAGGGGAGGGTTTGGCCGGCAGGGATGTTCTTGTCCCATCGCACTCTAGCGACTCCTGTGGCGGGCCGAGCGCAGTGCACGCTGACACGGTCGCCAGGTGTACAGTGTTTCCTCCGACACATTGTTGTGGCTGGCTTCCGGGTTAAGTGGGCATTGTGTCAAGAATCAGTGCGGCTTGGTTGGGTTGGGTTTCGGAGGACGCACGGCTTTTGACCTTCGCCTCTCCGAAGTCCGTACAGGAGTTGCAGCGATGAGACAAGAATGTAACTACCAATTGGAGGCCACGAAATTGGGGAGAAAATGGGGGTAAAAATAACGAGAGGAGGGAGAGATAGAGGGGGGATAGGCTGATTCAGTGCAGAGGGGAGCCCTGTAGAAGGGAGACAATGCCTTGGGTTTTATGTGACAGGCCTGTCCCCAGCCCCATTCAAATTCCCACTGCCATCTGTGCACTGGAAACATGAGCTGGGAGTCTCTCCAAGCTGCTCCTTTTCCCCCTGCAGCCTCCCTCCCTCCCTGCTTGTCTCAAGATCCCAACCACCGTCTAAAGCAAGATTTGGTTGGAGGGGATATCATTCATTCCCTGAGACGCTTTGGGCCATTGAAATGCTCAGACTGATCGTGTGGCGTTAGGAAACAAATTTCAAGATATTGACATACATAGAGCCCTTACCAAAATAAACGGTCATTGGTCTATTATAAGAGGGTTTCCCAAACTCAGTCCTGGGCCAACTCATCATCATCAAGCTTTGATTATTTTAATCAGGGGTGTGGRGCTAGTGCAAAAACCGAAACTTGCACCCAGGGGTGGCCTCAGGACCAAGTTTGGGAAACCCTGTACAGTGGCTTGCGAAAGTATTCACCCACCTTGTCATTTTTCTTATTTTGTTGCTTTACAACCTGGAAGTAAAATTGATTTTGTGGGGGTTTGCATCATTTACACAAAATGCCTACCACTTTTAAGATGCAAAACATTTTTTATTGTGAAACAAATAAGAAATAAGACAAAAAACAAAAAACTTGAGCGTGCATAACTATTCACCCCCCCCCCAAAGTCAATTACGGCTGCAAGTCTCTTGGGGTATGTTTCTATAAGCTTGGCACATCTAGCCACTGGGATTTTTGCTCATTCTTCAAGGCAAAGCTGCTTCGGCTCCTTCAAGTTGGATGGGTTCTGCTGGTGTACAACAATCTTTAAGTCATACCATAGATTCTCAATTGGATTGAGGTCTGTGCTTTGACTAGGCCATTCCAAGACATTTAAATGTTTCCCCTTAAACCACTCGAGTGTTGCTTTAGCAGTATGCTTAGGGTCATTTTCCTGCTGGAAGGTGAACCTCCGTCCCAGTCTCAAATCTCTGGAAGACTGAAACAGATTTCCCTCAAGAATTTCACTGTATTTAGCGCCATCCATCATTCCTTCAATTCTGATCAGTTTCCCAGTCCCTGCCGATAAAAAACATCCCCACAGCATGATGCTGCCACCACCATGCTTCACTGTGGGGATGGTGTTCTCAGGGTGATGGGAGGTCTTGGGTTTGCGCCAGATATAGCGTTTTCCTTGATAGCCAAAAAGCTAAATTTGAGTCTCATCTGACCAGAGTACCTTCTTCCATATGTTTGGGGAGTCTCCCACATGCCTGTTGGCGAACACCAAATGTGTTGGCTTATTTTTTTCAGCTGTACACTCCACAGTGTGGACTCCACACTGTACACTCCACAGCTGCAAAGCTCCACAGCGGAGATTGGAGTATCTGTCCATAGGACCAGTTTAAGCT
>NW_019946819.1:32830-37083 GCF_002910315.2 Salvelinus sp. IW2-2015 | reverse complement strand
CCACAAGCTCACATTGATGTGCCATCCTGGATGAACTGCAATACCTGAGCCACTTGTGTGGGTTGTAGACTCCCGTCTCATGACCACTAGGATGAGAGCACCGCGCCGCATTCAAAAAGTTGACCAAAACCCAAACCAACAGCCAGAAGCATAGGAAACTGGAGAAGTTGTCTGTGGGTCACCACCTGCAGAATCACCCTTTATTGGGGGTGTCTTGCTATTGCCTATATTTCCACCTTTTGTCTATTCCATTTGCACAACGCATGTGAAATTTATTGCCAATCAGTGTTGCTCCTAAGGGAACAGTTTGATTCACAGAAGTGTGATTGACTTGGAGTTACATGTGTTGTTTAAGTTTCCCTGTTTATTTTTTAGCAGTGTATTATACATATAGGACATCCATAGATTAGGGCCTAAGATTTATTCAATTGACTTGATTTCCTTATATGAACTGTAACTCAAACTGTAAAATGTTGGTGAAAAATTGTTATATTTTGGTTCAGTGGAGCTTGCTGGCTAATGCACTAGCTAGGCAAAGCAAACATGATCGTCTAATACAGGTTACTACAGTGATGGGTGTTACTGTAGATCAGTTATGTTGTCTGTCAACGCATGTTCTGAATCTGATAACCTATTCTAAATCGTTGATCTAAACGATGTTCAATCCGTCATGTCTTGGTTGTCACACACACATGTCTGGTTGTCACACACACACACACACAACACACACACACACACACACATTAAGCAGGAAAACAGTAACACACTCCGCACAAGGCATCCATTCATATGTAGATAACCTCAATCAGGTACGAGGAAAATGACTGTTGTAAAACACTGTTCCTCGCAGAAAAAAAAAAAAAAAAAATGCAATAAACATGTTTCCCCACTGAAAACCCATGCTTCATATTGTGTTTACAAATGAGAGGGAATAAACACAGTAAATATGACATTGTTATTTAAACAAATAATAAGGCGTTCATAGCATGTTTTATATTTATCAGTGGGGGATATCTGCAGGGTCTATCGGTGCTCTGATGAGAGGTAGAACGAATTCATAAAGTAGTGATCTCTCTCTCTCTCTCTCTCTCTCTCTGCTCTCTCTTCCTCTCTCTCTCTCTCTCTCTCTCTCTCTCTCTCTCTTCTCTCTCTCATCTCTCTCTCTCTCTCTCTCTCTCTCTCCGTCTCTCTCTCTTCTCTCTACTCCTCTTCCTCTCTCTCTCTCTCCTCTCTCTCTCTCTCTCTCTCTCTCTCTCCTCTCTCTCTCTCTCTCTCTCTCTCTCTCTCCTTCTCTCTCTCTCTCTCCACACAACACACACAAAATACTACAATGTTGAGTTTGCTATTTTTATACCTATTTTGGACCATAAATAAGTCATAATGAGATGGTATCTATCAGAAAAGGCAGCTGCCTGTTTGTCAGCCATTCATCCAAAAACAAATTACTGAAAACAAACTGCCAAGAGAAACACTTAGTAAGAAAAAAACTAAATGTTTATTTTCTTCAGTTTTTACACATGACCCATTGTTCCAGTGCTGCAGGAACGCGTTGACAGAAAGGAGAGCCAAATGTGTATGATGGTATGATAACCTCACACCTAAGCCATGGACCCAATGTGCTGGCCCAGCATATTGGAGAGGAGACACTGCCAACCCCACTGCCAGTAAATTCACCTGGGTCCTCTTTGAATGTCGTATTAGTCTGATGAACATCTACATTCCCTTCCCCCCACAAACCTCAATAAATAATAGTATTTTACAGGCGCCGGGAGAGCAATATGAATGGTGTGAGGCCGAGTGCCACCTTCTTTTTTTGATTATCGTCCATGTAAGCGTAAGCACTGAGCAAGTCAACAACACAACCCACACTGTTCTGGCTGTGAGATGAGGATAAGTCGACAGAAGTTACCGGGGTTCATCTGAACCATGCTTCAATCTGAGCCCTGTTTGTTCACTGAAGTCTGAAGCGTTGTGAGGTAGAGGAGGAGGAGGGGCTGGGGGTGAGGGGGGGTTCCCCCGGGGCACTGACCCTTTGCCCAGATGAAAAGCGGAACGTTGGAGTGAGGAATAGGAAGGGGGGGGGGGGGGAGGGGGGCAGGAACACGGGAAGCCAGGTATGGTTTCCCCACTTCTCTCCTCTCCTGGGGGGGGGCCCCCCCACCCTGGGGGGAAAGCTGCGCCACAGCTGATGTGCAATCTGTTGTCCTTCCTGTACGCAGCGTCAGTGAATAACTTACCACAGCAGACACTACTGCCATACACCTTTTACAGGGGCAACCACGGGTCTGGTGGGTTGGTGTGGTTGGTGTGGTTGTGTACAGGCACTGTCCATGAGAGTTTGGCCGAATTATACTACATTCTCTTGAATACTGAAAATCCAACAAATTTATACTGGACGTACAATGCACATATGCATCTTACATAACATACATACTGTACAGACATACATACATACATACATACATACATCATACATACATACATACATACATTACATACATACATACATACATACATACATACATACCAACTACATACATACGTACATACATACATAATACATAACATACATACATAAGCACACTTCTCCCAAATCCTCTTTTCAGTGGGATTTCATCTTCACAATGAGCTCCAGGTTCCGTTTGACAAGAAGCAAACAAATCAAGTCTGCCCCGTGTGTCACTAAATGAACTGGGCTGAACCAACGCAAACGCCGTGGGGTGTAAATCAAACACTTTCATCTATTTGGTATGTTCCAAGTTCTGCTCCGTAATAATGGTTCTCCAAGCAGGCCGTGCTGTAGCAGCCACGTACAACACAGAGAGAGAGAGGACGGGCACGCAGAACCCAGTCAGCGGCGGGAATACGAGAAGGACAGTGTGGAACCAGAAACCCCGCCTCCCAGCGCAGCGCGCCACAACATAGACCGCCACCTGCCGACCCGCGAGCCAACTCAGCCCCGCATGACGAACGCCCACACTATCCAGGCCAAAAGCACATCTAGCGGTCCAAACAGTCGTTTTTGAGGAAGATCAAACAGAGTGACAAAAAAAACAACCAGGGCCATTATTGTGTTAGATAGAATTCATAACACAGACAACATAACAACAACCAATATTAATCTTCCAGGACTCTGGTCATAAACGGCCGCCACACTCACCAGCAGGAACCTCGGGTCCAAAACACTCCTGCAGCGTACATCCGTAAGCCAGAACTCTAGGAGGAAAGAAGGTTTGCTGTGTCTGTCAGCGTAGTGTCCAGAGCATGGAGGCGCTACCAGGAGACAGGCCAGTACATCAGGAGACGTGGAGGAGGGCAACAACCCAGCAGCAGGACCGCTACCTCCACCTTTGTGCAAGGAGGAGCACTACCAGAGCCCTGCAAAATGACCTCCAGCAGGCCAAGAAGGTTTGAGAACACTTCTCCAGCGTGCCAGTYGCCATCGAAGGTGAGCATTTGCCCAGTGAAATTGATTATGACGCCAAACTGCAGTAAGGTCAAGACCTTGGTGTGGACAACGAGCATGCAGAGCTTTCCTGAGATGGTTTCTGACAGTTTGTACAGAAATTATTCGGTTGTGCAAACCCACAGTTTCATCAGCTGTCCGGGTGGCTGGTCTCAGACGGTTCCTCAGGTGAAGAAGCCGAATGTGGAGGTCCTGGGCTGGCGTGGTTATATGTGGTCTGCGGTTGTGAGGCTGGTTGGACGTACTGCCAAATTCTCTAAAACGACATTGGAGGTGGCCTATGGTAGAGAAATTAACATTCAATTTTGTGCACAAAATTTCAGAGAAATTTGCATTTTTGTGCATATGGAACATTTCGTGGATCTTTTATTTCAGCTTATGAAACATGGGAACAACACTTTACATGTTGTAATTTTATTCAGTGTAGATAGCGATTAGCATTAGCAATTAGCTTTAAAGGCGCTGCATGGTCAATGGTCGACGTTTAGATTGGCCGTGCAGCATTTACAGTGAGATGGCCTCTGCAGAAGTCAGGACATTCATACTTCTTGCGCTTCGCCGAGCAGCGCTGTTGTGAAGGAAGTTGTTAAGGAAGTGAGTTTGTGTTTATACAGGACCTCTCGCCATCACCGACCGTCAACCAATCATGTAAATGCGGAGCTATACAAATTTTGCGATGCACACGGCGATGCGGTACGGAGCTCGATTCGGCCTCCTCATGGCTCCAGAGGCTCCTCCTCATGGCTCCAGAGGCTCCTCCTCATGGCTCCAGAGGCTCCTCCTCATG
>NW_019946819.1:30965-32515 GCF_002910315.2 Salvelinus sp. IW2-2015 | reverse complement strand
CCTCCTCATGGCTCCAGAGGCTCCTCCTCATGGCTCCAGAGGCTCCTCCTCATGGCTCCAGAGGCTCCTCCTCATGTCTCCAGAGGCTCCTCCTCATGGCTCCAGAGGCTCCTCCTCATGGCTCCAGAGGCTCCTCCTCATGGCTCCAGAGGCTCCTCTATTGCGTCACACCATCCATACGGCGCCTTCAACCACATTTTCAGATCAAGCATAAATTGTCTCTTAGGCACATGCGTACTTCTTTAGCCTTACTAACTCACATTTTGCGAAGAAAGCAAGATACACAAACTAATATTATAATAGAGAAAACATGGATTTTATTTTAGAAGCAACGTGGAAAGTGGTAGCCTGTTGTTGCTTTGGAACAATCTGTTAAGTGCATGCTGAGAGAAACAGGAAGTGTCTGTGTGTGGGCTGTGTGCCTGTTGAGTGACAGGGGGCGGGGCTTCAGACTGTTTAGAATATTATCACGCATTAAGCTTTTTTATCGGAATCTTTTTTTTGTCACACGGTGCTCCCAAAATAAAACTCCAAGTCGCACAGCAAAATATTTGGTGGCGCTTTAGATGACCGTATGTCTATCTATCTAACTCTATGTATACGAGCAACTCCCTGCTCTGCCATATGCTCCTATCAATCAATCACATTTWTTTATAAAACCCTTTTTACATTAGCAGATGTCACAAAGTGGTATACAGAAACTCAGTTCAAACCCCAAAGAGCAGGCAATGCAGATGTAGAAGCATGGTGGATAGGAAAAACTCGTCCTCTCTCCCTGTCTGTGCTGTGACCTCTCCGAACCTCAGTCAGATTATTTTAAATGCCTTAATTCTGCTCATTGACATGGACACAAAAGCCCACTGACATCTAATAGATGCCTTTTCACTTTCCCCTTTTCCTCTGCTTCAGATGGGCTTCAGTTCAGATCAGCCCTCCCTCCACTCTCCCATCCATCCTTCTCCTCCTCCCTCCACTCTCCCATCCATCCTTCTCCCCCTCCCTCCACTCTCCCATCCATCCTTCTCCTCCCTCCACTCTCCCACCATCCCTTCCTCCATCCTCCCTCCACTCTCCCATCCCATCCTTCTCCTCCTCCCTCCCCTCCCATCCACCTTTCTCCTCCTCGCCTCCAACTCTCCATCCAATCCTTCTACCCTCCCTCCACTCTCCCATCTCATCCTTCTCCCCTCCCTCCCTCCCCTCTCCCATACACCCTCTGCCTCGCTCCCTACACTCTCCATCCATCCTCTCCCCTCCTCCCCTACCAACTCTCACATAGCATCCTTCTCCTCCTCGGCCTCCACTCTGCACATCCATCCTTCTCCCCTCCCTCCACTCTCAGCCATACACCTCTTCGCCCTCCTCCACTCTCTCCCATCATCTTCTCCCTCCCTCCCTCCACTCTCCATCATTCCTTCTCTCCCCCCGCCACCTCCCATCCATCCTTCTCCTCCCCCTCCACTCTTCCCATCCATGCCTTCTCCCCCTCCCTCCACTCTCCCATCCATCCTTCTCCCATCTCCCCCACTCTCCCATCCATCTTCTCCTCT
>NW_019946819.1:17798-27449 GCF_002910315.2 Salvelinus sp. IW2-2015 | reverse complement strand
TCAACAGAGTCCTAGTCGTACTCTTCATGTGTTCACTGGGAATCAGCAGAGTAGACTGGCTGGTGTTTCTTTGGCACAGCTGTTTGCCTTTGTTCAGCTGTCTCTCTCCTCACTCTCTCTCTCCTCACTCTCTCTCCTCTCTGTCCCTCTCCTTCTCTCTCTCCTCACTCTCTCTCCCTCTCCTTCTCTCTCTCTCCTCACTCTCTTCTCCCCTCTCCTTCTTCTCTCTCCCTCACTCTCTCTCCCTCTCCTCACTCTCTCTCCCTCTCCTCACTCGCTCTCTCTCTCTCTTCTCTTCACTCTCTCTCCCTCTCTCTCCCTCTCCTCACTCTCTCTCCCTCTCCTTCTTCTCTCTCGCTCTTCTTCCTCACTCTCTCTCCCTCCTCACTGTCTCTCCCTCTCCTCACTGTCTCTCTCTCTCCTCACCTCTCTCTTCTCCTCTCTCCTTCTCCTCCTTCTCTCTCTCTCGCCTCATCTCTCTCTCTCCTCACTCTCTCTTCTCCTCACTCTCTCTCTCCTCACTCTCTCTCTCCTCACTCTCTCTCTCTCTCTTCTCTCTTCCCACTCCTCTCTCTCCTCCATCTCTCTTCTCTCCTCACTCTCTCTCTCCTCACTCTCTCTTCTCCTCCTCTTCTCTCTTCCTCCACTCTCTCTCTCTTCCCTCTCCCTTCTCCTCACTCTCTCTCTCCTCACTCTCTCCTCCTTCACTCTCTCTCCTCACTCTCTCTCTTCTCCTCTCTCTCTCCTCCTCTCTCTCTCTCCTCACTCTCTCTCTCTCCTCACTCTCTCTCTCCTCACTCTCTCTCTCCTCACTCTCTCTCTCCTCACTCTCTCTCTCTCACTCTCCCTCTCCTCACTCTCTCTCTCTCCCTCTCCCTCTCCTTCTCTCTCTCCCAGCAGGTTTGATAACATAATTACACCGAAAGTATGTTTCCAACGGGTGTTAGGCAGGGAGAAAGGGGAGGTGGACTAAGCAACTCTAGACTATGAGTGATACAGCTTTGAAGTTTTAAAGTATACAAGGCTTGATTTCCCTTACCTCAGTCTTCCTCTCCTACGCACTCACAGCTACTTTTCTGTTTGATCTGGGTCAAGATATTACTGATGTTTGTGTAGATGGGTGGGGTGACAGTCAATGGCAGAGATGGGACCAAGTTATTATTATTGGAGTCACAAGCAATTCTCATGTGAGAAGGTCCGAGTCTCGTGTAGAACGGGTCGAGTCTCGAGAGTCTAGTGTCCCAAGTAGAACCGGTCGAAGTCTCGAGTCAAGTCCCAAGTAGAACGGTCGAGTCTCGAGTCAAGTCCCAAGTAGAACCGGTCGAGTCTCGAGTCAAGTCCCAAGTTAGAACGTCGAGTCTTGAGTCTAGTCCCAAGTAGAACGGTCGAGTCTCGAGTTAAGCCCAAGTAGAACCGGTCGAGTCTCGAGTCAAGTCCCATAGAACCGGGTCGAGTCTCAGGTCTAGCTCAAGTAGAAACCGTCGAGTCTCGAGTCAAGTCCCAAGTATAGAAGGTCGAAGTCTCGAGTCAAGTCCCAAGTAGAACCGTCGAGTCTCGAGTCTAAGTCCCAAGTAAGAACGTGTTCGAGTCTCGAGTCTAGTCCCAAGGTAGAACCGGTCGAGTCTCAGAGTCTGTCCCAGTAGAACCGGGTCGAGTCTCGAGTCAAGTCCCAACATAGAACGGTATCGAGTCTCGAGTCAAGTCCAAGTAGAACCGGTCGAGTCTCGAGTAAGTCCCAACTTAGAACGGATCGAGTCTCGAGTCAAGTCCCAAGTAGAACCGGTCGAGTCTCGAGTCAAGTCCCAAGTTAAACCGGTCGAGTCATCGAGTCAAGTCCCAACTAGAACGGATCGAGTCTCGAGTCAAGTCCCAAGTAGAACCGGTCGAAGTCTCGAGTCAAGTCCCAAGTAGAACTCGAGTCTCGAGTCAAGTCCCAACTAGAACGGATCGAGTCTCGAGTCAAAGTCCCAAGTAGAACCGTCGAGTCTCGAGTCAAGTCCAAGTAGAACCGGCGAGTCTCGAGTCAAGTCCCAACTATGAACGGGTACGATCTCGAGTCATCCAACTAGAATCGGTTGAGTCTCGAGTCAAGATCCCAAGAAAACGGGTCGAAGTCTCAAGTCAACGCGAAAGAGAACAAAGGCGTCCAACCACCGGCGGAGTTTGGAGAGAGGAGGCACGCGTATGGTGCATCTTTGCGATAGAAATTAATACATTTTAACAACAGGACTTTGTGTTTTGCTTCCATCTACTTTTAACACAGGGACTTTTGTGTTTCTGCTTCCAATCTTACATTTACAAAACGGGACTCCTGTGTTTTGCTCCATCTACATTTTAACAACAGGGACTCGTTGTTTTGATTCCATCTACATTTTAACAAACAGGACTCTGTGGTTTTTTTGTTCATCTACATTTTAACAACAGGACATGTGTTTTTGCTTTCCATCTTACATTTAACAACAGACTATGTGTTTTGCTTTCATCTACATTTTAACAACAGGACTCTGTGTTTTTGCTTTCATTCTAAATTTTAACAATAGGACTCTGTGTTTTTGCTTCCATCTCATTTAAACAACAGGACTCTGTTTGTTTTGCCTTCCATCTCCATTTACAACAGGACTCGTGTTTTGCTTCCATCTACATTTTAACAACAGGACTCTTGTGTTTTGCTTCCATTCTACATTTTAACAACAAGACTCAGTGTTTTGCTTCCGATCATCAAAGAATTATAGGATTTTACCGTTTCCTGATTCTCTTCCTCTTCTCTTCCCCTCCCTCTCTCTTCCCCACCCCCTCATTCCCCACCCCCCCCCTCTCTCCTCCTTTCCTCTCCCTCCCTCTCCTCCACTCCCCTCCTCTCACTCCCTCCTCTTCTATCCTTCCCCCTCCTCTCTGTCCCCTTCCTCTCCTCTCTGTCCCCTTCCTCTCCTCCCTCTCTGGTCATCTCCTCACTTTTTCTCCTCCTTTCTCCCCCTCTCAATTAAGATTTAAGTGGTATTGGCATGGGAAACATATGTTTACATTGCCCAAGCAAGTGAAATAGATAGTTATACAAAAGGGAAAAAAAACTATAAAAATGTAAATGTCATATTATGTTCTAGTATACAGGTGTCGTAATGATGTGCAAATAGTTAAGTACAAAGGGGCAAATAAATTAACATAAATAATAGGTTGTTAGTTACATATGGTGTTTTCACTGTTTGTCTTCATCTGGTTGCTTTTCTTATGGAACAAGTCACAAATCGTGCTGGCTGTATGGCACACTGGTATTTCACCAGTAGATATGGAAGGTTTATCAAAATTGGATTTGTTCGAATTTTTGTGGGTCTATGTAATCTGAGGAAAATATGTGTCTCTAATAATGGCCATACATTTGGCAGGAGGGTTTAGGAGTGCGCTTCAGTTTTTCCACCTCATTTTGTGGGCAGTGTGCACCATAGCCTGTTTCTCTTGAGAAGCCAGGTTGCCTACGGCGCCTCTCTTCAATAGCAAGGCTATTGCTCACTGAGTCTGTACTATAGTCAAATATTTCCTTAATTTTGGGTCAGTACAGTTGGGTCAGGTATTTCTGCCACTGTGACTCTCTGTTTAGAGCCAAATAGCATTTCTAGTTGCTCTGTTTGTTTTGTAAATTCTTTCCCAATATGTCAAGTTAATTATCTTTTTGTTTTCTCATGATTTGATTGGGTTCCTAATTGTGTTGCTGTCCTTTGGCTCTGTGGGTCTGTTTGTGTTGTGAACAGAGCCCAGGACCAGCTTTGCTTGAGGGGCTCTTCTCCAGGGTTATATTTTCTTTCTGCAGGTGATTGGTTTTGTTATGGAAGGTTTGGGAATCGTTTCCTTTTAGGTGGGTGTGTAGATTTAACGTCTCTTTTTCTGGATTTTGATAATTAGGGGTATCGGCCTATTCTGCTCTGCATGCATTATTTGGTGGTTTTACGTCGTACACTGAGGATATTTTTGCAGAATTCTGCAACGCCAAAGTCTTCTGTTTTGGTGTTTGTCCCATTTTGTGTTTTGGTTGGTGATGCGGACCCGATTCACAACCATAAAGGGCATGGTTCCTATTAACTTGATTATTTTTAGCCAGATCCTAATTGGTATGTCGAATTTCTTACATATCCTTTTGATGTCATAGAAGGCCCTTCTTGTCTTGTTGTTCTCTCTCTCTTCTCCTCTCTTTGTCCCCCCCCTCCACCCCCTCATCTCTCCTCACTATTCACTCCTCTCAATTTCAATTTCAATTCAATTCAAGGGCTTTTTGGCATGGGAAACATGGTTAACATTGCCAAAGCAGTGAGGTTAGATTACACAAAAAGTTGAAATAAAACAATACAATTAACAGTAAACATTACACATACAGAATTTTCAAAACAAGAAAGACTGACAAATGTCATATTTATATTTATACAGCTGTTGTAACAATGTACAAATGGTTAAAGGCACACAGTTAAATAAATAAGCATAATATGGGTTGTATTTACATGGGTTTGTTCTTCACTGGTTGCCTATTTTCTTGTGGCAACAGGTCACAAATCTTGCTGCATGTTGTGGCACACGTGGGATTTCACCCAGGTAGATATTGGGAGTTTTATCCAAAATTGGATTGTTTTCAAATTCTTTGTGGATCTGTGTTAATCTGAGGAAATATGTCTCTCTAATATGGCATACATTGGGCAGGAGGTTGATTAGGAAGTGCAGCTCAGTTTCCACTCATTTTGTGGCATGTGAGCACATAGCCTGTCTTTCTCCTTGAGAGCCATGTCTGCCTACGGCGGCCTTTCTCAATTAAGCAAGGCTTTGCTCACTTGAGTCTGTACAGTATCAAAGCTTTCCTTAAGTTTGGGTTCAGTCACAGTGGTCAGGTATTCTGCCACTGTGTACTCTCTGTTTAGGGCCCAATTCGCATTCTAGTTTTGCTCTGTTTTTTTTGGTTTATTCTTTCCAATGTGTCAAAAGTTATTATTCTTTTGTTTTTCTCATGATTTTGGTTGCGGTCTTTTGTTGCTGTTGTCCTGGGCTCTGTGGGGTGTGTTTGTGTTTGTGAACAGAGCCTAGGACCAGCTTGCTTAGGGACTCTTCTTCCAGTTCATCTCTCTGTAGGTGATGGCTTTGTTATGGAGGTTTGGGAATCGCTTCCTTTTACGTGGTTGTAGAATTTAAAGCTCTTTTCTGGTTTTGATTAATTGTGGATCGCCTAAATTCTGCTCTGCATGCATTATTTGGTGTTCGTACGTTGTACACGAGGATATTTTGTTGCAGAATTCTGCATGCAGGGTCTCATTTGGGGTTTGTCCCATTTTTGTGAATCTTGGTTGGTGGCGACCCCAGACCTCACAACAATAAAAGGCAATGGGCTCTATGACTGATTTCAAGTAGATTTTTAAGCCAGATATCCTATTGTATTGTTGGAATTTATGTCCTTTGATGGCATAGAATGCCCTTCTTGCCTTGTCTCTTCAGATCGTTCACAGCTCTTGGGAAGCTACTTGGTGCTGATGTTTCAGGCCGAGGTATGGTATAGTTTGTTGTGCTCTAGGGCAACGTGTCTTAGAGGATTTGTGGTCCTGGCGACTGGACTTTTGGAACACCATTATTTTGGTTCTTACTGAGATTTACTGGTGCAGGGCCCAGGTCTGACAGGAATCTGTGCAGAAGATTCTAGGTGCTGTTGTAGGCCCTTCCTTGGTTGTGACAGAAGCACAGATCATCAGCAAACAGTAGCATTTGACTTCGGATTCTAGTAGGGTGAGACCGGGTGTATGCAGACTGTTCTAATGCTTCGCGCCAATCATTTGATATATTATGTTGAAGAGGTGGGGGGCTTAAGCTGCATCCCTGTCTCACCCACGACCCTGTGAGAAGAATGTGTGTTTCTTTTTGGCCATTTTAACCGCACATTGTTGTTTGTGTTACATGGATTTTATCTGTTCGTATGTTTTACCCCAACACCACTTCCATCATTTGTATAGCAGACCCTCATGCCAAATTGAGTCAAAGGCTTTTTTGAAATCAACCAAAGATGAGAAGCTTTGCCTTTGTTTATGGTTTGTTTAGTTGTCAATTAGGTGTGTGTAGGCGTTGTGAATACATGGTCTGTTTGTACGGTAATTGGAAAAAGCCCAATTGACAATCTCTCTCTTTTATTAGTGATGATGTTTTGAGTAGTTGAACATCATGACTAGTACGACTAGGACTCTGTGATTAGTGATGATGTTTTGAGTAGTTGAACATCATGACGAGTACGACTAGGACTCTGTGATTAGTGATGATGTTTTGAGTAGTTGAACATCATGAAGAGTACGACTAGGACTCTGTGATTAGTGATGATGTTTTGAGTAGTTGAACATCATGACGAGTACGACTAAGACTCTGTGATTAGTGAGGATGGTTAAGAGACAAGCTATAGTTTCCCAACAGTTAGATACCGTTGTTAGTAAGCCATTTTCCCAGTCAGTCAGTCAGTGGAGGTGCCTGTGGCCTGTAACAGCTCGGTTAGTAGGTGGATCACTGTTGTTACAACTGATCTCTGTTGGTCCGAGATGTGGAGAGCACCAGCCAATCAGCAGAGAGCAAGAGACAGTATAACCGAGGACATCCGATAGCTAGTKTCCCAGTCAGTCAGTGGACATGGCTGTAGTCTGTAGAATCTAGCTGTAGCAGCACTGTACTGTGTTAGGTGGATCACTGTTGATACAGCTGATCTCTGTTGGTCCAACTGGAATACAGCAGACTGTTTGTTGTCAGACAGATAGTCAGCCCCAACTTCCAATGCTTCATATTATTATGTTTAAGTTCTGCCAGGAGTGCCTGTATGCTGCCAGACAAATTTTCCCCTAAGAGACAATGAAGTATTCAATCAATCAATATTGTTGTAATGAGGGAAATATGTTAGTCTCTCTCTCTCTCTCTCTCTCTCCTAGTTTGGAAGGTAATCAATCCTCTGATGCCATCTGAGATGTTGTAGACGATAACATCTGATTAAGTGTTTGTTAATTATCTTGCACACGCTACATTTGAAGTTGCATTTGGTCGTATCTACTTCCCTGTCAACAAGCAACCCTTCTGCTGCAAACATGACGTGGCCCGCAAAATCAACGTTCTGTACCCTGGACATCTCTTCCCCAGCACTAAAGAACCGAATCACGTTCTGGTACCCCTGGACATCTCTTCCCCAGCACTAACTGACAAGAATCACGTTCTGTAGCCCTGGACATCTCTTCCCAGCACTAAAGAACCGAATTACGTTCTGTACCCTGGACAGTCCTAGAGTGGGCTGGTGTATTCTGGGTCCTAGAGGGCTGGTGGTATTCTGGGTCCTAGAGGGGCTGGTGATATTCTGGGTCCTAGAGGGGCTGGTGGTATTCTGGGTCCTGGGGGGGCTGGTGGTATTCTGGGTCCTAGAGGGGCTGGTGGTATTCTGGGTCCTAGAGGGGCTGGTGGTATTCTGGTCCTAGAGGGGCTGGTGGTATTCTGGGTATAGAGGGGTGGTATCGGTCTAGAGGGGCTGGGTTGGTACTGGTCCTAGAGGGGCTGGTGGTATTCTGGGTCCTGGAGGCGGCTGGTGTTATTCTGGATAGAGGTGCTGGTGGTATTCTGGTCCTGGAAGGGCTGGTGGTAATTCTGGGTCCTAGAGAGGCTGGTGGTATTCTGGTCATAGAAGGGCTGTGGTATTCTGGGTCCTAGAGGGCTGGTGGTATTCTGGGTCATAGAAGAGGCTGGTGGTATTCTGGTCCTAGAGGGGCTGGTGGTATTCTGGGGTCATAGAGGGCTGGTGGGGCATTCTGAGTCCTAGAGGGCTGGTGGTGTTCTGGGTCCTAGAGGGGGCTGGTGGTATTCTTGGTGTGAAGTACTGGGTTGGGTATTTGGTCATAGAGGGAACTGGTGGTATTCTGGGTCATAGAGGGGCTGGTGGTATTTCTGGTCATAGAGGGGCTGGTGGTATTCTGGGGTCCTAGAGGGCTGGTGATTCTGGTCCTAGAGGGACTGGTGGTATTCTGGGTTCTAGAGGGGCTGGTGGTATTCTGGGCCCTAGAGGGGTTGGTGGAATTCTGGGTTCTAGAGGGGCTGGTGTATGTCTGGGTTCTAGAGGGGCTGGTGGTATTCTGGGCCCTAGAGGGGCTGGTGTATCTGGGTCATATAGGGGCTGGTGGTATTCTGGGTGTGAAGGTACTGATGTATTCTGGGTGTGAAGGAATGGTGTATTCTGGGTCCTAGAGGGCTGGTGGTATTCTGGGTGTGAAGGTACTGGTGGTATTCTGGGTCCTAGAGGTGTGGTGGTATTCTGGGTTCTAGAGGGGCTGGTGGTATTCTGGGTCTGGAGCGGCTGGTGGTATTCTCGGTCATTTAGGGGCTGGTGGTATTTCTGGGTCCTAGAGGGGCTGGTGGTATTCTGGGTGTGAAGGTACTGCTTGATATTCTGGGTCCTAGAGGGGACTGGTGGTATTCTGGGTTCAAGAGGGGCTGGTGTATTCTGGGTGTGGAAGGTCCTGTGATATTCTGGGTCTAGAGGGTGGTCTGGTGGTTCTTGGGTGTGAAGGTACTGCTGATATTCTGGGTCCTAGAGGGCTGGTGGTATTCTTGGTTCTAGAGGGGCTGCTGGAGTAATTCTGGGTGTGAAGGTACTGCTGATATTCTGGGTCTGGAAGGGCTGGTGGTATCTGGGTCATAGAGGGGCTGGTGGTATTCTGGGTCCTAGAGGGGCTGGTGGTATTCTGGGTCATAGAGGGGCATGGTGGTATTCTGGGTCTAGAGGGCTGGTGGTATTCTGGGTCCTAGAGGGGCTTGGTGGTATTCTGGGTCCTGGAGGGCTGGTGTTATTCTGGGTCAAGAGGTGCTGGTGGTGTTCTGGTCCTGGAAGGGCTGGTGTATTCTGGGTCCTAGAAGGGCTGATGGTATTCTGGGTCATAGAAGGGTTGATGGTATTCTGGGTCCTAGAGGGGCTGGTGGTATTCTAGGTCCTAGGAGGGGCTGTGGTATTCTTGTTCCTAGAGGGGCTGGTGGCATTCTGGGTCCTAGAGGGGCTGGTGTTTTCCTGGGTCCTAGAGGGGCTGGTGGTATTCTGGGTCCTAGAGGGGCTGGTGGTATTCTGGGTTCTAGAGGGGCTGGTGGTATTCTGGGCCCTAGGAGGGCTGGTGTATTCTGGGTTTCTAGAGGGCTGGTGGTATTCTGGGTGTGAAGGTACTGGGTCGAGTATTCTGGGTCATAGAGGGGCTGGTGGTATTCTGGGTCATAGAGGGGCTGGTGGTATTCTGGGTCCTAGAGCGGGGCTGGTGTGTAATTCTTGGGTTCCTAGAGGGACTGGTGGTATTCTGGGCCTAGGAGGGGCCTGGTGGTAATTCTGGGCCTAGAGGGTGCTCTGGTGGAATTCTGGGTTTACTAGAGGGGCTGGTGTATTCTGGGCCTAGAGGGGCTGGGTGGAATTGCTGGGTTATAGAGGGGCTGGTGGTATTCTGGGTGTGAAGGTACTGGTGGTATTCTGGGTTGAAGGTACTGGTGTATTCTGGGTCCTAGAGGGGCTGGTGTATTCTGGGTCATGAGGGGCTGGTGGTATTCTGGGTCCTGGAGGGCTGGTGGTATTCTGGTTACAGAGGGCTGGTGGTATTCTGGTCATGAGGGGCTGGTGTTATTCTGGGTTTCTAGAGAGTAGGC
>NW_019946819.1:0-13377 GCF_002910315.2 Salvelinus sp. IW2-2015 | reverse complement strand
AGTCGCTGAGGTCCTAGAGCGGGCTGGTGATATTCTGGGTGTGAGGAGTGTGTTACTGGTGGTATTCTGGGTTCCTAGAGGGGGCTGGTGGTATTCTGGGTCATAAGAGGGGCTGGTGGTATTCTGGGTCTGAAGGTACTTGGTGGTATTCTGGCCTAGAGGGGCTTGGTGTGTATTCTGGGTCATAGGGGGCTGGTGGTATTCTGGGTCTGAGGCTGGTGGTATTCTGGGTCTTGAGGGGCTGGTGGTATTCTGGTCTTAGAGGGGCTGTTGGAGTGTCTTTTAGAGAGTTATAATGTAGTTTGTTTGGTTGGAACATTCATGTGATCCCTCTCATACTTCAGGTCTGTTACAAGAGGTCATGTCATCTAAGCATAGAAGCCAAAGTTAATCAGTGACTTATTGAAGGGTCAAATGTCATAGTTCCTCAACAACATTTATCAGTTGCCTCAACACAAACCTTATGAAATGCACTTTTATCCAAAGGTACAACCTTACAAGTTTACTGGATTGTATCTGACTGTGTCCAACCTTTTCTTAAATGCAAGAGAAATGACCCATTTCGGTTCTTTAGTGCTGGGGAAGAGATGTCCAGGGGTACAGAACGTGATTCGGTTCTTTAGTGCTGGGGAAGAGATGTCCAGGGGTACAGAACGAGGTGGTTACCTTCGGTCGCCATAATGAAAGCAATGTTCATGGCCGCACGAAAATTACAGAACATCGAGTGCGGGCGACTGGCAAGAATTAGAGTTACCAGTGCGATACAAAACCTCTGCAAATTGAATAATGTTTTTCCTGAATTATTATTATTATTTTTTTATTCAACCTTTATTTAATTAGGCAAAAAAWWMTTMTTTTACAATGACGGGTGCTGGGAATAAAAATAAAATAAAAATATAGGACAAAACACACATCACGACAAGAGAGACACCACAACACTACATAAAGAGAGACCTAAGACAACAACAAAGCACGGCAGCAACACATGACAACACAGCACGGTAGCAACACAACATGGCAGCAGCACAACATGGTAGCAGCACAAAACAGGGTACAAACATTATTGGGCCCAGACAACAGCATAAAGGGCAAGAAGGTAGAGACAACAATACATCACACAAAGCAGCCACAACTGTCAGTAAGAGTGTCCATGATTGAGTCTTTGAATGTCGAGATGGAGATACAACTGTCCAGTTTGAGTGTTTGTTGCAGCTCGTTCCAGTCGCTAGCTGCAGCRAACTGAAAAGAGGAGCGACCCAGGGATGTGTGTGGTTTGGGGACCTTTAACAGAATGTAACTGGCAGAACGAGGGTTGTACGTGGAGGATGAAGGCTGCAGTAGATATCTCAGATAGGGGGGAGTGAGGCCTAAGAAGGTTTTAGATAAGCATCAACCAGTGGGTCTTGCGAAAGGTATGCAGAGATGACCAGTTTACAGAGGAGTATAGAGCGCAGTGATGTGTAAGGAGCATTGGTGGCCTCACAGGACTAACAGGCTCCTCATCAAATCTGATGGCCGAATGGTAAAGAACGTCATGCTTCTACATCTGCATTGTTTGCTGTTTGGGGTTTTAGGCTGGGTTTCTGTACAGCACTTTGAGATATCAGCTGATGTAAGAAGGGCTATATAAATACATTTGATTGATGTGTAAAATTTGATTTCTAGCCGCTCGAGAGCACTCTTACCTGCCGATCTATAAAATTACGTCTCCGTAATCGAGCATGGGTAGGATGGTCATCTGAATCAGGGTTAATTTGGCAGCTGGGTAAAAGAGGAGCGATTATGATAAGAGGAAACCAAGTCTAGATTTAACTTTAGCCCGCAGTTTTGATATGTGCTGAGAGAAGGACTGTAAGTCGATCAGGATGAGAGCGTCTATTAAAATTACTAAAAAAAACGTATGTAAAAACGTAGGACTCTCTGGCTAATTCTGAATGAGGTCAAGGGTGGGCAGAGTATGAGCCAGTATCTGTCTAACTGCAGACAGCTGGTTGTGTGTCTCTCCTCTCCACCCGCCTCCCTCCCAACGCCCCTAGCCCCCTCCCTCCTCCCTCCCTCCCTTCCCTCCCTCCCTCCCTCCCTCCCTCCCTCCTCCCTCCCTCTCCCTCCCTCCCAACGCCCCCTAGCCTCCCTCCCTCCCAACGCCCCTTAGCCTCCCTCCCTCCCAACGCCCCCTAGCCTCCTCCTCCCTCCCTCCCAACGCCCCCTCCCCCTCCCTCCCTCTCCCAACCCCCTAGCCTCCCTCCTCCCTCCCTCCCCAACGCCCCCTAGCCTCCCTCCCTCCCAACGCCTCCCTCCCTCCCTCCCTCCCAACACCCCAACGACCCCCCAACCTTCGCCAGCCTTCAGCCTTCTCCTGACGTTGACTTGAGCTGGAGGAGGAAGTCTAATTTTGTGTTGCCCCGGTGATGTGACGAGTGACCAATCATAACTGTAAGAGAATGTTTAACTCTTATTTGCACCCTATCCGCTCTGGTATTCTTCCAATTAGCCAAGCCTTGTGCCTGGTTTCCAAAATAAGGCGTTGGAGTACATTACAACATATTTGAGATTTAGCTTTATTCAAGTCATAAAAAAAATAGCCAGGCAGTTTTCCTTTTCCCTTTTTTCAAAATATCCATTCCGTCCCCTTTTGCACCCTGCCAATTAGCTTCTCTGTGTTCTATTTTTCAAAATGAGGCATTTGGAGAACATTCAAATACCTCTCAGAGTAGCTTTATCCAAGGCCATTGGCAGCCCGAAACGTTGTGGTTTTAATCTAACAACATTTTTTAATAATCCAATTTTAATTGTGATGTGAGCCAGGCCTGTGTTCCTAACATAATATTATATTCTGTCAACTGGCAACACAAAAATTCCATAACTTTTGTCACACATTGTAGACTTTGTCTGCTACTTTTGTCTGCTAAAAAGCAAAAAGCATGTGCAACTGAAATCCTATAGCGTACCTCACAGTTGAAAAAAAGTCTGCTCTGTTGAGGTGTTAAAAAACACGACCCGGGTTGTCCTGTGATTGGGTTTTGACAAGTCCGGAGTCTCCATTTCATTGGGTGAACAGGTTGCCCGGGAGATGAAAGGTTCCGAGGACGTAAGGGAGCTGAGGGGTTTAGAGTGTTAATCAGGTGGTGATTGGTGGTGATTGTAGCATGGGACTCTTAACAAGACCCTATCCATCTCTTAGACTTTACACACACACACACACACACACACACACACACACACACACACACACACACACACACCACACACACACACACACACACACACACACACACACACACACACACACACACACACACACACACACACACACACACACACACACACACACACACACACACACACACACACACACACACACACACACACACACATCTACCTAACTGACTAACAGGCTCTAGTGGAATCAGATCTACCTAACTGACTAAAAGGCTCTAGTTGAATCAATCCTCTTCCCTAGACCATATATATGCACTCTTTTCTTGATACATGAATATCTGAACAGTCTTTATATCTATTATAGACATGTTGCAGTGCCAAACCTACAGGCCTTCAGTGTGTTACATTTTATTTTAACTAGGCAAGTTAAGAAAACATTCTTAGTTACAATGATGCCTTGTTCAGGAGCAGAACGACAGATTTCTTACCTTGGGGATTCAATCCAACAACCTTTAGGTTACTTGTCCAACTAGGCTACCTGCCGCTCCATGATTCTAAGTTACGAATGTAACTTAAGGTGGAATATCAATACAATCCAACTAGCAATGATCACAAGTTAGTCCTAATGTAACTAATAGGTTACCACATCTATTTACGTAGCACGCAAAAAATACAGAACCTAACGTTAGCTGGATAGATAGCTAGCTGCAAGGAGGATGCATGTCATTGGAAGAGTTGGTGAGTGACTGACTTATCCTCGTATCGTTTTTCGGAGTGGGCTGTAAAAAAGTTATTCTTGAAAAGGGAGAAACTAACAAATTAGCAACAACATCCTCTTTTATAACACCTGCTGTAGCTGCTGCAAACTAGCCGACAACAAAAGCTAGCTAGCTAGCTAGATCGTGGGATAACTACTGCTCACTATTGCACAGTGGCCTGTTGGCCTTCAAGAAGGCAGAAGTTTCCATAAATTTTTGTAAAAACGGTCCCACTCATTAAATCAAAATGTGATTGGTTGATTCTACTGTCACTCATTTTTTTTGTTGCCATAATACAGTTGAATGGCAGATACCTTCATCTAGCTTCGCTAGCTAGATTTATCTCCCCAGAGACCAGCAAAGAAAAATTCTGATAATTTTTTTTCTTTTTCTTCAGTGTTACCCCTTTCCTTTCCCCCTTAACAAACTGAAGAGATTAAATCAGAACATCATTGAAAATAATAATATAATTATCATTATTATTATTATATCGGTATTAATCATGATTTTATAAATCCTGAGGGCTTCTCTGAAGGCGTAGAAGGCCCATTGTTCCCCACTGTGTTTGGATTAGTAATAATTTATAGAGTGGCTCTATTTTTCCCCCAGAATGCATTTTTCCACTATTCTGAATGTTTAAATAACCCAGATGTTATTCTGAAATATGAACAGAAATACTGGACGTTTTGAACTGTTATTATAGTGGTGACCTGACAAAATTACAATCATGGTCTTGAATTTTACTCACGTTTTTCTGGTCTCGATCTTGACTCGGTTTCGGTCTCCTTGTCCCCCCCCTCCGGTCGTGGTCTTGGCAGTGTTGGAAAAACTACCCAACTGTCATACTTGAGTTAAAGTAAAGATACCTTCATAGAAAATGCCTCAAGTAAAAGTGAAAGTCACCCAGTAAAATACTACTTGAGTAAAAGTCTAAAAGTATTTGCTTTTAAATATACTTAAGTATCAAAAGTAAATGCAATTGCAAAAATAACCTTAAGATTTAAAAGAAAAACTATAAATTATTTCAAATAGCTTAAATTAACCAAGCTGCACCATTTTTATGTTTTTGTTAATTTACGGATAGCCGGGGGCACACTCCAACACTCAGACATAATTTGAAACAAAGCAYTTGTGTTTAGTGAGTGAGCYAGATCAAAGGCAATAGGGATGTGTGTGAATCGGACCATTTTCCTGTCCTGCTAAGCATTCAAAATGTAATGAGTATTTTTGGGTGTCAGGGAAAAAWGTATGGAGTAAAAAGTACATTATTTTCTTTAGGAATCGAGTAAAAGTTAAAATGTTTTCAAAAATATAAATAGTAAAGTAAAGTACAGATACTCCAAGAAACTACTTAAGTAGTACTTTAAAGTATTTTTACTGAAGTACTTTATACCGCTGGGTCTTGGTCTTGAGTCAGTCTCGCTTTAGGTGGTGTCGAACACAACACTGTCTATTATTATTGCGATTGTGACACAAGCTTTTCAGTGATTCTCACTCTCAGCGTCACGCCGCATWAAAACATACAGCTCAAATCATTAAATTACAGCAGCGTAACGAAATACTAATTTCTAACAATTGGAGAATACTTAGCTTAGCTAAAGCAGATCCAACACTATTTAAAGGAACTGCTGTGACGTAACTGTTACTGAAAATGGCAAGTTTTCTTTAAGTACTAACACAGTGAGAACATGGAACTAGTGCTGAGCTGAGAGGTGGAAGAGAGAGAGAGACACAGTATGGATATCAGGGCCTCTCTTGGCGGCGATACAGAATAACACTGCCTGACTGGCTGACTGGCTGACTGCCTGACTGGCTGGCTGTTCGTGACTTCAATAAACAACTTTAGAAAACTATCTTTCCCCTAGTCATTACTAATGTTATGCAGGAAAATGATATTTATTTAGCCCTCGAGCCCGAGGCTAGTACTCTTCAGACCTGGCTAGTAGAAAATGGGACAACAAGCCCGCCGGCTAGTGAAATTATGGCACAGATTTTAGACCTGGACTAGAAAGAATCGTGGTTTCCAAATCCCTTTAGTTCCAGCCCTGGGTATGGGAGTTAGTTTTTCAAAGTCTTTTGTGTTTTGGAAGGACCCTGTACTGTAGCTGACTGGAGTAGAGGGCTGTAGTGGAGTGGGTCGAGAGTTTCAAGATCCTTGTGTCCACACACCATTGAACTCTCATGGTCCAAACACACCAGACAGTCGTGAAGAGGCACAACAAAACCTTTTCCCCACCAGGAGACTGAAAAGAGATTTGGCATGGGTCCCCAGATCTTCAAAAAGTTCTACAGCTCCATCGAGAGCATCCTGACCCGGTTGCATTACTGCCTGGTATGGCAACTGCTCAGCATCTGACCGTAAGGCGCTACAGAGGGTAGTGAGAATGGAGGGCCAAACTTCCTGCCATCCAGGATATGGATGATAGGATAATAGGCGGTGTCAGAGGAAAGCTCATAGAATTGTCAGCGACTCCAGTCTCCCAAGTCATAGACTGTTTTCTCTGCTAACCGCACGGCAAGTGACCGGAGCGCCAAGTCTAGGACCAAATGGCTCCTCAACAGCTTCTACCCCCAAGCCATTAGACTGCTGAACAATTCCTAAAAACGCCACCGGAATTTTACATGGACCCCCTACACTGCTGCTACTCGCTGCTTTTTGTTACCTCGCGTGTTGTACAGCTTAACCTCAACTAGCCTGTCACCTCACACGTGACGTACCGTACCCCCTGTATATTAGCCTCCACATGACTCGGTACGGTGCCCCTTATAATAGCCTCCGCACTGACTCGGTACAGCGTAAAGTGCAGCCACTTTGTAGATAACCTATGACTTAGTGTTATTATGTGTTCTACTTTTGTATATTACTTTTTATTTTAGTCTACTTGGTAAATATTTCTTCTTGAACCGCACTGTTGGTTAAGGGCTTGTAAGTAAGTATTTCACGGTAAAGTCTACAATTGTAGTATTCGGCGCTGTGCAAATACAGTTTGATTTGACGATAGTAGGTATGACTCTCCTTTAAACACTAAATATCAATGAGAAGGAAACAGTGATCCGGACATACTGGTTGAACCTCTCTAGCAGACTGACGGCTTATTGATCCGGACAAATGTGAAATGCCAAACATCAAAACATCATCGTATGCAGACTCACTCACCAACACATGTACACTGAAGTCAGAGGTTTACATACACTTAGGTTGGAGTCATTAAAACTCGTTTTTCAACCCACTCCACAAATTTCTTGTTAACAAACTATAGTTTTGGCAAGTCGGTTAGGGCATCTACTTTGTGCATGACACAATACATTTTTCCAACAATTGTTAACAGACAGATTATTTCACTTATAATTCACTGTATCACCAATTCCAGTGGGTCAGAAGTTTACATACACTAAGTTGACTGTGCCTTAAAACAGCTTGGAAAATTCCAGAAAATTATGTCATGGCTTTAGAAGCTTCTGATAGGCTAATTGACATATTTTGAGTCAATTGGAAGTGTACCTGTGGATGTATTTCAAGGCCTACCTTCAAACTCAGTGATTCTTTGCTTGACATCATGGGAAAATCGGTTGCATCACTGCCTGGTACACAAATCTGCAAGGCACTTCAGAGGTAGTCGTACCCCCAGTACATCACTGGGGCCAAGCTTCCTGCCATCTACACCAGGCGTGTCAGGAAGGCCCTAAAAATATCTACATGTACATACTAAGCCTGACTAACCGTTGTCTGTATATAGCCTTGCTACTCTTATTCTCAAAGTCTTTTTACATTGTTTTAATTCTTTATTTACCTACACCACACACAACACCCACTAACACACACCTAACACACACACACACACACACACACACACACACCACACAACACACACACCACAAAAACAAAACCAACCCCCAACACACACACCACACACACACACAACACACACCACACACACCACACACACACACACACACACACACCTTTTTTTCACACTGTGGTTAGAGCCTGTATTCAGCATTTCACTGTAAGGTCTACACTTGTTGTATTCGCGCATGTGACAAATAAACTTTGATTTGAAATCAAAAGAAAGACCTCAGAAAAAAAATGTGTAGACTCCACAAGTCTGGTTCATCCTTTGTAGCAATTTCCAAACGCCTGAAGTACCACGTTCATCTGTACAAAAATAGTACGAAGTATAAAACACATGGGACCACGCAGCCTCATACCGCTCAGGAAGGAGACGCGTTCTGTCTCCCGTAGATATGAAGTACTTTGGTGCGAAAAGTGCAAATCAATCCCAGAACACAGCAAAGGACCTTGTGAAGATGCTGGAGGAAACAGGTACAAAAGTATCTATATCCACAGTAAAACGAGTCCTATATCGACATAACCTGAAAGGTCGCTCAGCAAGGAAGAAGCCACTGCTCCAAAACCGCCATAAAAAAAGTCAGACTACGGTTTGCAACTACACATGGGACAAAGATCGTACTTTTTGCACGGGGGTGGCAGTCATTTGTGGTGGTGCTTTGCTGCAGGAGGGCTTGTGCACTTCACAAAATAGATGGCATCAATGGAGAAAATTATGTGGATATATTGAAGCAACATCTAAAACATCAGTCAGGAAGTTAAAGCTCGGTCGCAAATGGTCTTCCAAATGGACCATGACCCCAAGCATACTTCCAAAGTTGTGTTCAAAATGTGCGCTAAGGACAACAAAGTCAAGGTATTGGAGTGGCCATCACAAAGCCCTGACCTCAATCCCATAGAAAATGTGTGGGCAGAACTGAAAAAGCGTGTGCAAGCAAGAAAGCCTACAAACCTACTCAGTTACACCAGCTCTGTCAGGAGAATGGGCCAAATTCACCCAATTTATTGTGGGAAGCTCGTGGAAGGCTACCTAAAACGTTTGACCCAAGTTAAACAATTTAAAGGCAATGCTACCAAATACTAATTGAGTGTATGTAAAGTTCTGACCGACTGGAATGTGATGAAAGAAATAAAAGCGGAAAAAATATTCTCTCTACTATTATTCTGACATTTCACATTCTTAAAATAAAGTGGTGATCCTAACTGACCAAAACAGGGATTTTTTACTAGGATTAAATGTCAGGAATTGTGAAAAACTGAGTTTAAATGTATTTGGCTAAGGTGTATGTAAACCTTCCGACTTCAACTGTATTACTAACCCGTCAAACCATAGAGACCAAGCAGGGGAGAAAACAGCTTCCCAAATTACACCTTATTGCCTTTCGTAGGGACAATAGGGTTGAAGGTAGTGCACTAGAAAGGGAATATGGTGTAATGATGATGCACGCAGGTGGCTGTGCAGTCAGCAAAAACAGCAATTATTAAAGTTTAGAAGCAACATAAAAACCATCCCAACTCACATAGTAAGCAGAGTAGTCACTCACAACCCAGGCGGAACTTCTTGATGGTAAGGAGACAGTACTGACAGTGTTAAAGTGGTTTCTGAAACTGGGTCTGTACTGTGTTAAAGTGGTTTCTGAACTGGGTCTGTACAGTGTAAAGTGGTTTCTGAACTGGGTCTGTTACTGTGTAAAGTGGTTTCTGAACTGGGTCTACACAGTGTTAAAGTGGTTCTGAACTGGGTCTACACAGGCGTTAAAGTGGTTTCTGAACTGGGTCTGTACAGTGTTAAAGTGGTTTCTGAACTGGGTCTGTACTGTGTAAAGTGGTTTCTGAAATTGTCTGTACAGTGTTAAAGTGGTTTCTGAGCTGGGTCTTACAGTGTTAAAGTGGTTTCAACTGGGTCTGTACAGTGTTAAAGTGTTTCTGAACTGGTCTACACAGTTTAAAGTGGTTTCTGAACTGGTCTGTACAGTGGTTAAAGTGTTTCAGATTTGGGTCTGTACAGTGTAAAGTGGTTAAGTCGATTGATGTATCATACCAATACAATAATATAAGTGAAGAGGTGACTCCGGGATGCTGGCCTTCTAGGCAGAGTTCCTCTGTCCAATGTCTGTGTTCTTTTGCCCATCTTAATCTTTCATTTCATTGGCCAGTCTGAGATATGGCTTTTTCTTTGCAACTCTGCTAGAAGGCCAGCATCCCAGGATCGCCTCATCACTGTTGACGTTGAGACTGTGTTCTGCGGATACTATTTAATGAAGCTGCCATTGAGGACTTGTTGAGGCGTCTGTTTCTCAAACTAGACACTCTAATGTACTTGTCCTCTTGCTCAGTTTCTCCAGGCCTCCCACTCCTCTTTCTATTTCTGGTTAGAGCAAATTGTGCTGTTCTGTGAAGGAGAAGTACACAGCGTTGTACGAGATCTTCAGTTTCTTGTATTTCTCGCATGGAATCGCCTTTATTTCTCAGAACAAGAATAGATGTGAGTTTCAGAAGACAGGTCTTCGTTCTTGGCCATTTTGAGCCTGAAATCGAACCCACAATGCTGATGCTCCAGATACTCAACTAGTCTACAGAAGGCAGTTTTATTGCTTCTTTAATAGAACAACAGTTTTCAGCTGTGCTAACATAATTGCAAAAGGGTTTTGTAATGATCAATTATTCTTTAAAATGATTAACTTGGATTAGCTAACACAACGTGCCATTGGAACACAGGAGTGATGGTTGCTGATAATGGCTCTGTACTCCTATGTGATATTCCATAAAAAATGTGCCATTCCAGCTACAATAGTCATTTAAACATTAACAATTTCTACACTGTAATTTCTGACAATTTTATGTTGTTTAATGTTATTTAATTACAAAAAAAATGTGCTTTTCTTTCAAAAACAAGGACATTTCAAGTGACCCAAAAACTGTTGAACGGAGTGTCAGTAGTTTGATATAAATACCATAATATAAGTAGTTTGATGTTATACCAATAATTAGTAGTTGATTATCACAACAATAATTTAAGTGTTTGATGTATCATACCAGTAATTTAAGTAGGTTGATGTATCATACCAATAATTTAAGTAGTTTGATGTATCATACAATAATTTAAGTAGTTTGATGTATAATACCGAAATTGAAGTAGTTTGATGTATATACAATAATAAAGTAGTTTGATTGTATAATACCGATAATTGAATAGTTTGAGTATAATACATAATTGAGAGACAATGAACCCAGCTAAACATTGTCTTCAAGGTCAGCTGAGGTCTACCAGACTCAACAATTGTGGAGAGAGGGAGAGAGAGAGAGAGAGGAGAAGAGAGAGGGAGGGAGGAGAGGAGGAGGGAGGAGAGGGAGGAGGGAGGGAGGGAGGAGAGATGATTGCTACTAAACTCTCTCCATTTAGTCTGTATGAGCATCGGACCCTGGGACTTGAAGCAGACAGACATTGAACAGAGACAAACCTCAATTTCACATCCTTGTAGAAACCCCCCCCCCCCATTTTTGGCTTACTACTGGCGTAGTAGAAATAAGAAAAGCTCTTTCGTTTCCAGATGTTTCATTGGAGAGACCCAAGATACTGACACTATTTATACCTCCAGGAGAGAGTTGTTTTCCTCCTAATCAGAGCCCGACGTAACCTCATGTCCTAGACGTCCCCCACCTGACGCACCGTTTAGTGTCGAGGAGAATCTCTCTGTGTGTGTGTGTGTGTGTGTGTGTGATAGGGAATATTTACTTGCAAAACTCTATATTGTTTGGATGGATATGTATACAGACAGGGAAGAAATGTGTGTGTGTGGTTACTGTGTGTGTGGTTGTATATTGTGGTGTATTGTGTGTGTGTGTATACTGTGTGTGCGGAGGGTTGATTCAAGACAGGACAGTAAAAAAAAAAGAAACATTTTTTGTTTTTTAAATCAAATCAAATGTCCTGTCTCGCCACAAAGATTAAAGACTCAGATCTTTTCTCTACCAGCAGGCTCTTTCTAGCTGCTATTTTCAGCACATAATCTGGATGGAATTAGCTGAAATGTTTGTTGAAGATACAGCATAACAGTTGGTCACAGAGAAACAGTCATTCCCAGGCCRCAAAGAGAAGACTGAGGGCGAACAAACCTCATAACCTCACTGTGGCTAAGACAATAAAACATGGGACAACACAACATTGGTCAAAAAAAAAAACTGTTTGGAATTCAGTTTTGTTTTGTATGTGGTGCTTCCTTTGACCTGTATAATTTAATGTGGGTTTACAGTACTGATTTAAAAAAAATAAAAATTACAAGCTTGTTAATTTCTCTCTTCAATTTACTGAAACTTTTCCACAGAAGAGCAACAAGGTGAAAGCTAGGAGAAAGTTAGATTATTGGAGCCGTCTGTCTCTCTCCCAGTATCTGACATTGATAAAGTCTGACAGTCTCTAAACTTTTACCTTAAAACAATAATCTACAAAACAGACAATAATCTACATAACAGACAATAATCTACATAACAGACAATAATCTACATAACAGACAATAATCTACATAATGTACATAACAGACAATAATCTACATAATCTACATAACAGACAATAATCTACATAACAGACAATAATCTACATAACAGCGAGAACGAAACTGTTTGCTTCTGTGCTTTAGGCACAGACAGACAGAGACAGACAGACAGACAGACAGACAGACAGACAGACAGACAGACAGGCAGGTCACGTTCTCGCTCCCAGGAGTCCGAAGATCTTTCTGTCTGTCTTTTCAGAAAGGGGTACAGATGGGGATTGTTGTACAATTCTGGAGTTCTGCCTTTGATCCATCCTGCTCCATCAGTGATCCCTCCTCCTGCCTTTGATACATCCTGCTCCATCAGGAATCCATCCTCCTGCCTTTAATACATCCTGCTCCATCAGGAATCCATCCTCCTGCCTTTGATCCATCCTGCTCCATCAGGGATCCATCCTCCTGCCTTTGATCCATCCTGCTCCATCAGGAATCCATCCTCCTCACATTGTGCTGTGTCCTTGGGCAGTGTGTGCAGCTGTCTTTTTGTACTTGCGTGTGAGTGCACACCTGTGTGTGAGTCTGTGTGTCTGTGTCTCAGGGAGAGCAGAACATCAAGTTTGTGTGTACAGAGTGTAGTGTGTGTGAGAGTGAATGTCCCCAGAAAGTCTGGTTGACAGTGAGTTTGTGTAATATAGCCTTGCTATTTGGGTTCAGTAAATGTTTGTGCATGAGAGCATGTTATTGGCAACTTGACATGTATTTGCTTGTATATGTTTGTGTGTTTGTGTGTGCGTGCAGTAACAGACGTGTGTGTGTGTGTGTTTGTGTGTGTGTGCAGTAACAGACGTGTGTGTGTGTGTGTGTTTATGTGTGTGTGCAGTAACAGACGTGTAATTGACTCTGTGTTTCTGATTTGTTCCATATGTTCCCATGTATTACCTGGACTCACCATATTACCTACCATAATACCTACCATAATACCTACCATAATACCTACCATAATACCTACCATAATACCTACCATATTACCTGGACTCACCATAATACCTACCATAATACCTACCATATTACCTACCATAATACCTACCATAATACCTACCATAATACCTACCATAAT
>NW_019946818.1:20827-27456 GCF_002910315.2 Salvelinus sp. IW2-2015 | reverse complement strand
GTAATGTTGTATAATAACAGTGTCTTATAGTGGAGGTAATTTGTAAAACACAGTGTTTATAGGGAGGTAATGTTGTTAACAACACAGTTGATATATAGTGGGAGTAATGGATTGTAACAACACAGTGTTATAGTGGAGTAATGTTTGTGAATACCAAACAGGTGTATATAGTGGAGTAATGTGTGTAAATACACAGTGTTCATTATAGTGGAGGTAATGTTGTAACACACAGTGTATTATAGTGGAGTAATGTTGTAATACCACAGTGTATTATAGTGGAGCGGAATGTTGAACACACAGTGATATAGTGGAGGGAATGTTTTCGTTCTTGCTACCAGAGTTAATACACATGTATTTATAGTGGAAGGTATGTTTTGTAATACACCGTTGTGTGTATTATAGTGGAGGTAATGTTGTAATACACAGTGTATTATAGTGGAGGTAATGCTGTAATACACAGTGTATTATAGTGGAGGTAATGTTGTAACACACAGTGTATTATAGTGGAGGTAATGTTGTAACACACAGTGTATTATAGTGGAGGTAATGTTGTAATACACAGTGTATTATAGTGGAGGTAATGTTGTAATACACACTGTATTATAGTGGAGGTAATGTTGTACCGGTAATACACAGTGTATTATAGTGGAGGTCATGAAGCATCTGTTCTCCCAATGTAATGTGTTTTGAATAAAGAACAAATAAAGAATGATACTGTTTAAGTGATAAAAAATGTTTTTGAACTAGGCGAGTCAGTTAAGAACAAATTATTATTTACAATGACGGCCTACTGGGGAACAACTGCCTTGTTCAAGGGCAGAACAACAGATTTTTACTTTGGGGATTTGATCCAGCAACCTTTCGGTTACAGGCCCAACGCTCTAACCACTAGGCTACCTGCCACACATACAAACACTATGACATATTCACACCAAAATGAATGCATCCCAATAAATGGTCACTTTTTTTACACAAACATTTACTCACATCAAATTCATAATTCTCCCCCCAACCTGAACACAATAGATAACAGACTACTAGACGCTACAGTAAAGTGCAGTGTAATGTCTCACAAGCACAGCTAACACAGAATATATGGTCTGTCCCAAATTATACCCTATTCCCTATGGGCTAAGATCAGAAGTAGTGCACTACTGTATGTAGGGAATAAGGCTCTGGTCTAAAGTAGTGCACTACTGTGTGTAGGGAATAGGGCTCTGGTCTAAAGTAGTGCACTACTCTGTGTAGGGAATAAGGCTCTGGTCTAAAGTAGTGCACTACTGTGTGTAGGGAATAGGGCTCTGGTCTAAAGTAGTGCACTACTGTGTGTAGGGAATAGGGCTCTGGTCTAAAGTAGTGCACTACTGTATGTAGGGAATAGGGCTCTGGTCTAAAGTCGTGCACTAACTGTCTATGAATGACTGTCTATACACTGACTGTCTATACACTGACTGTCTATAACTAACTGTCTACTACACTGAGACTGTCTATACACTAAATGTCTATTACACTAACTGTCTATACACTGACTGTCTATACACTGACTGTCTATACACTGACTGTCTATACTAACTGCTATACAAACGGTATTATACAACTAACGTCTATGAATGCTGTCTATACACTGACTGTCTATACACTAAACTGTCTATACCTAACTGACTATGAATGACTGTGTATACACTGACTGTTATCCTGACTGTCTATACATTTACATTTACATTTAAAGTCATTTAGCAGACGCTCTTATCCAGAGCGATTACAAATTGGTCATTCACCTTATGACATCCAGTGGAACAGCCACTTTACAATAGTGCATCTAACTCTTTTAAGGGGGGTCGAACATTACTTCACGCCGCCAAACACCGAAAAACAAGAACAGCCATTCCAGACTGCAACCCGGAATGTGATTTTTTCGTACTTCAGGCGCGGAAGACGCAGAGAGAGTGTGGCTCATCTCAGGAAAGGGGATTATCGTTAACATATCTATGCTCCTTAAATTCAAAGGTGATAGAACTTGAATTATAAGACACGGTATTACCCAACTACTATGTGCCTTATACACTAAGCTGACTATACTACTGAGCCTGTCTATACCATCGTAATCTGTTCTATACACTAGCGGTCTATACCACTAAGGCTTAGAATACATACTATACCTGAAGAAACCGATGAACCACTAGTTTACTGACTACATAGTGAAATTATTCCTTACATAAGCTGCCTATTACCTAACGTGATTATACACTGTGTTCCCTATACCTAACCACTGTCTATACCAACTGCTTATCACACATGTTAATTCACACTATCAATATTTCATTACTATTCATACTGATCTATATCCCACTTATACTGTTCTGTATTAGGCCCACTACCTGTATACACTGACTGTGTCGCCTCCCCTCTCATCTCCACTCTATCCACTGTCTCATCTTTACTATGATGTCTACATTAATCTGCACATCCACAACTGTTTATGACACATTTCCAGTAGACAGATTAGCCTACAACTAATCACACATTAAACATCATAGAGGATTAAAAACCACCATCATATCCAATAACTATCCATATGGTACACAGGTCACCCATACAGACTATTATCCCATAGATTATAACAATATCAACCCCCACAGTAGCTCTGAATCAGGGACGTGCAACGCTCTTTTTTTTGGGGGGGGGGGACTTACGCTTTGATCACCTCATTGTGTTTTGGTACACCAGAAGTACATTCACTTCCTRTGGAATGCTGCGTTTGCCTTGCAGCATTGCGTAGCAGAGGCAGTGGCAGTGCGTTCGGTGTGGTGCAYACGTTGGATTTATCGAATGTATGCGTCAGAACAGTATGTGTAGACGGTTTGACAGAAATGGCAGCAGAAGGTGAATGTTAAACTTTGGTTTCGTACATATCCAGATGATGCTGTGTAACATTTAGGGTAAACACTCTCGGTGTGGTTAAGGCTTGTCAGGGTCTCAACTTACTGTTGTGAAAACACTCTCGGTGTGGTTAAGGCTTGTCAGGGTCTCAACTTANTGTTGTGAAAACACTCTCGGTGTGGTTAAGGCTTGTCAGGGTCTCAACTTACTGTTGTGAATTAGAATAGTGGAATACTACACAAGGTGACATTTCTAAATGTGGCTGTGCATCAGCAGTGTTTATCCTGTTCCAGTATTAGCTCATGGCATGTAGGCTAACATTTTTTWGATTGCTAAGTTAGTTTTGCGGCCAGCTATCTAAACTTGTTATACTGGTTGAATTAACTGCTGGGCTCCCATTGATTTTGTTAGTCTCACTCAGATATAATATTATAAACTGCAAACATTTCTCTTCACACCAAAATGTGTAGAATTTCAGGAAATTAAATTGCTAAATCTTCTCTCTGACCCATGGTAAAATGTGTAGAATTGCAACAAACTTGCTTTAAAACTGTAACATTTTCTGTACACCCAATGGCAAAATGTGTAGAATTGCATGAAATGAACTCGAGAACAATAAAATGTTCTCTAGAACGATAAAATGTTCTCTCCACTGATATTTTGTGGCCCCACCTCCATCAAAGTTGCCCATCCCTGCTCCAAATGGTCTATACATGTCACTGTTAAAAAAAACAATATCCAAATGTAAATGTTTATTATTAATATCATGAATTTGGCTCTACTACTGGTCTACCCCCAATGTTTATGAATAGTGGTGCTCACCTGTAGGGGCAGGAAACTCTGAGGGCCCGGAATAGGGGCAGGAAACTCTGAGGGCCTATAGAGGCAGGAAACTCTGAGGGCCTATAGAGGCAGGAAACTCTGAGGGCCTATAGAGGCAGGAAACTCTGATGGCCGGAAATAGGTGCAGGAAACTCTGGGCCCGGAATAGAGCAGAAACTCTGAGGGCCTATAGAGGCAGGGAAACTCTGAGGGGCCCTATAGAGGCAGGAAACTCTGATGGCCGGAATAGGTGCAGGAAACTCTGAGGGCCTGGATAAGCTAGTTTGATACAAATGTTGCAAGTTCGTTAGCGACAACTTCTGCTGGACATTCATGTTGGGCCGTTGCCGGTTGATTGATTTGATTACAATGTTGCACTTCACTAGCTCAAGTCAAGACAGAAAGGGAGGCAGACAGGTGGGTAATAACCTCCAAACGAGCTTCAATGCCATACAACACTCCTTCCGTGCCTCCAACTGCTCTTCAACGCTAGTAAAACCAAATGCATGCCTTTCAAACCGTTCGCTGCCCGCACCCGCCCGCCCGACTAGCATCACTATCCCGGACGGTTCTACCTAGAATACGTGGACAACTACAAATACCTAGGTGTCTGGCTAGACTGTAAACTCTCCTTCCAGACTCATATCAAACATCTCAATCCAAAATCAAATCTAGAATCGGCTTTCTATTCGCAACAAAAGCCTCCTTCGCTCACGCCGGCAAAACTTACCCTAGTAAAACTGACCATCCTACTGATCCTCGACTTCGGCGATGTCATCTACAAAAAGCTTCCAATACTCTACTGAGCAAATTGGATGTAGCTATCACAGTGCCATCCGTTTTGTTACCAAAGCCCCTTATACCACCCACACTGTGACCTGTATGCTCTAGTCGGCTGCCCTCGCTACATATTCGTCGCCAGACCCACTGGCTCAGGTCATCAATAAACATCCAGGTATAAACCCCAAGGTTGCGAGTTTCGAATCTCATCATGGAACATTTTAGCTAATTAGCAACTTTTACAACTACTTACAAAATTTTTTTATAATTAATTAATAATACAAAACAAAAATTGTTTAATGATTTTTATTGGAACACAATTGTTGCAATTTTAACATCTCACCACCTGGATGGTGCTGCAGCACCTTCAACCCCCGTATTTCCCACGGGGATATTTTACAATGACAGGTTATGGAGAGAGAAGGAGAGAGACAGTAGACAGAGAGAGAGGGTGGGAGAGGGGATAGAGAGAGAAGGGGAAGAGATAGAGCAATCGGACAGAGAAAGAGAAAGGTGGAGAAGTGGTAGGAAGGAGAGATGAGAGAAGAGGAGAGGTAGGGAAGCGAGGTAGAGAGAGAGAGGTGGAGGTGAGGTAGGGGAGGGAGAGAGAGAAGAAGAGAGAGGTGGAGAGCTAGGAGCGTGCACGTGTGCGGTGTGCGTGCGTGCGTGCGTGGTGCGTGCATGGCGTATTGTAAGAAGACATTCTACAGTAGGTTCTTTGTAACAAGATGTATTAATTGTGGCTAAAATTACAGAATACCCAAAAACACACCCCACTGACACACCCACACCAGACCCCCACCCAGCCATACAGACTCCCACCCAGCCATTACAGACCCCCGCAGTCAAGTACAACAATAAGTGCTTACATTCAGAACTCTGCTCATAGAAGGACATAAAATTTATACATTCTAAAAAAAATACACAATTGCTTTTGAATTATTTGTCATTTAATACACATACATTTTTTAAATAACTAAACCCAAACTGATTGTTGAAGTAAAAGTGCAAAATATAGAAATAAAAAAAAAATATTGATTGCAGACATGTTTTGACAAATTCTTGAAGACAGCTGAGTATCTCGTGTCGGGTGGAACCTTAAAGGGGGATGAGGGATGAAACTCTTTCAAAAGGGGTCACCCCCCACCCTCCTCTTGTTTTGGTTATCAGCTGAGCGATGTAACCACTTTCAAAAGGGGTTCCCCCCCACCCTCCTCTTGTTTTGGTTATCAGCTGAGCGATGTAACCACTTTCAAAAGGGTTCCCCCCCACCCTCCTCTGTTTTGGTTATCAGCTGAGCGATGATGTAAACCACTTTTCAAAAAGGTTTCCCCCCCCACCCACCACTTGTTTTTGGTTATCAGCTGAGCGATGATTTGTAAACCACTTTCAAAAGGGTTCCCCCCACCCACCACTTGTTTTGGTTATCAGCTGAGCGTATGATGCTAACCAGTTTCAAAAGGGTTCCCCCCCACCCACCACTGTTTTGGTTATCAGTGAAGCGATGAGTTGTAACCACTTTCAAAAGAGGGTTCCCCCCCACCCTCCTCTTGTTTGGTTATCAGCTGAGCGATGATGTAACCACTTTCAAAAGGGGTCCCCCCCACCCTCTCTCTGTTTTGGTTATCAGCTGAGCGATTGATATGTAACCACTTTCAAAAAGGGTTCCCCCCCACCCACCACTTGTTTGGTTATCAGCTGATGGGGATTGTAACAATTTTCAAAAGGGGTTCACCCCTCCACCTGTTTTGGTTATCAGCTGAGCGATGATGTAACCACTTTCAAAAGGGGTTCCCCCCACCCACCACTTATTTTGGTATCAGCGGGAGCGTGTAACCACTTTCAAAAGGGGTCCCCCCACCCACCGCTTGTTTTGGTTATCAGCTGAGGGATGTAACCACTTTCAAATGGGGTTCCCCCCACCCTCCACCTGTTTTGGTTATCACCGGAGCGATGTTACCACTTTCAAAAGGGGTTCCCCCCCCCCACCGCTGTGTGGTACAGCTGAGCGATGATGTAACCACTTTCAAAATATAGACTGAGCTATGAATGCAAGAACATCCGTTGACTCAAAATGAGTTTTTTTTTAACCATGTGACATTGTTACAAACAATGGATTAACACAAGCTTATATTTTGGGTTCTGAT
>NW_019946818.1:19196-20802 GCF_002910315.2 Salvelinus sp. IW2-2015 | reverse complement strand
TCACCCTCCACCTGTTTTGGTTATCAGCTGAGCGATGATGTAACCACTTTCAAAAGGGTTCCCCCCACCCACCACTTATTTTGGTTATCAGCGGAGCGATGTAACCACTTTCAAAAGGGGTTCCCCCCACCCACCGCTTGTTTTGGTTATCAGCTGAGGGATGTAACCACTTTCAATGGGGTTCCCCCCACCCTCCACCTGTTTTGGTTATCAAGCTGAGCGATGTTACCACTTTCAAAAGGGGTTCCCCCCACCACCACCGCTTGTTGGTTACAGCTGAGCGATGATGTAACCACTTTCAAATAATAGACTGAGCTATGAATGCAAGAACATCCGTGAGCTCAAAATGAGTTTTTTTTTAACCATGTGACATTGTTTACAAACAATGGATTAACACAAGCTTATATTTTGGGTTCTGATTGTCACGCTGGTTGAAGATGAGCGGACCAAGGCGCAGCGTGCATGGAGTTCCACATGTTGATTTAAATGAAACTCACCAACAAAAACAATAAACAGCAAACGAGACGTAACGACTGGAGTGCTCACAGGCACTACACAAAAACAAGATCCCACAAACTAAAGGTGGAAAAAAGGCTGTCTAAGTATGATCCCCAATCAGAGACAACGATAGACAGCTACCTCTGACTAGGAACCATACCCGGCCAACAAAGAAATAGAAAAACTAGAATGCCCGCCCAAATCACACCCCGACCTAACCAAATAGAGAAATAAAAAGGCTCTCTAAGGTCAGGGCGTGACACTGATGTTGAACTTGAACAGTTGAACTTCACTTATTAGGCAGTTATAAGTCATATTCTTCAAGAATCAATGGCTATAAATCACTAATTTAAAAATAAAAAAAGTAATATTTTGATGTACCTTAGATCTGTGGCTAAGGACAACCTCTACCATGGCAGAACTGTACACTACATTACTGTATTCTGGTCCTAGATCTGTACCGAAGGACCTCTACCATGGCGGAACTGTACAGTACATTACTGTATTCTGGTCCTAGATCTGTACCGAAGGACCTCTACCATGGCGGAACTGTACAGTACATTACTGTGTTCTGATACTAGATCTGTACCTAAGGACCTCTACCACTTTATTCATGATATTATAATATTATCTATTGTAGCGACCTCGTCAGGAGGTTGGGTTCTCTTGGCGTAACAACTAAGGAGTTGGGTTCACAGTCGCTGGACCCGGGTTCTGTTGGTCAGAAGTAAACAAACCTTCCTGTGTACAGGAAAACGCCCGTAGGGTATCACATTTTCTTTAACCTTTTCAAACAAATGTCCAGGTTTTTCCCAAAATCCCGATTTCCTGCTTATTTCCTCCTGATTGCGGGAATCTTTCAACTGGGATTTCTGAAAAAAACGTGTTGATAAACGCTGTTTTTGGACAAAAGCAGTGTGATTGATGAAGCCATGTTCTACTCAAAGACTCTTCTGTTGTCTCATTATATGCACAGAGGTCAGAGGTCAGAGCCATCATGCCCACAGAGGACACAGGGGCTTATCCCGTGTGTTAACTATCTCAGCTGGCATGCCTGCTGGCAGGGGCTTATCCCGTGTGTTAACTATCTCAGCTGGCATGCCTGCTG
>NW_019946818.1:6951-19146 GCF_002910315.2 Salvelinus sp. IW2-2015 | reverse complement strand
ACTGCGGTGTTGAAAACCTCTCGGTGTGTTAAGGCTTTTCAGGTGGTCTCAACTTACTGTGTGAAAACACTCTCGGTGTGTTTTAAGGCTTGTCAGGGTTCTCAACTTACTGTTTGTGAAAACAGCGTCTCGGATGTGGTTAAGCTGTCAGTGTCTCAACTACTTGTTTTGAAAACCACTCTCGGTGTGGTTAAGCTTGGCAGGTCTCAACTTACTGTTGGGTGAAAACACTCTCGGGTGGTTAAGGCGTATTCAGGGTCTCAACTTTACTGTTGTGAAAACACTCTCGGTGTGGTTAAGTTGTCAGGGTTCTCAACTTACTGTTGTGAAAAACAGCTCTTCGCGTGTGGTTAAGCTTGTCAGCGTCTCAACTTACTTTGTTGATAAACACTCTCGGTGTGGTTAAGGTCTTGTCAGGGTCTCAACTTCTGTGTGAAAACACTCTCGTGTGGTAAGGCTTGTCAGGGGTCTTCACTTACGTGTTGTGAAAACACTCTCGGTTTGTGTGTTAAGGCTTGTCAGGCGTTCCAACTTTATTGTTGTGAAAACCTCTTGGTGTGGTTAAGGCTTGTCAGCCTGGTCTTCAACTTACTGTCTGTGAAAACACTCCGGTGTGGTTAAGGCTTGTCAGGGTCTCAAACTTACTGTTGTGAATCACTCTCGGTTGTGTTAAGGTTGTCAGCGGTCTCAACTTACTGTTTGCTGAAAACACTCTCGGTTGTGGTAAGGCTTGTCAGGTCCTCAACTTTACTGTTGTGAACCTCCGGTGTGGTTAATGCTTTCAGTGCGTCCAACTTACTGTTGCTGAAAACACTCTCGGTTGGTAAGGTTGTCAGGGTCTCAACTTACTGTTGTGAAAACACTCTCGGTGTTGGTTAAGGCTTGGTCAGGGTCTCAACTTACTGTTTGTGAATTAGAATAGTGGAATGCTACACCAAGTTGACATTCTAAAATGTGGCTGGCATCAAGCGTGTTTATCCTGTTCCAGTATTAGCTCATGGATGTAGGCCTAACATTTTTTTGATTCTAAGTTAGTTTTGCGGCCAGCTATAAACTTGTTATATGTTGAATTAACTGCGGGCTCCCATTGATTTTGTTAGTTCTCCTCAGAATATAATTATATAAAAACTTGCAAACATTTCTCTCACACCAAAGTGTAGAATTTCACGGAAAATTTAAAATTGCTAAATCTTCTCTCTGAACCCATGTAAAATGTGCTAGAATGTTGCAACAAACTTCTTTAAAACTGTAACATTTCTGTACACCTCAATGGCAAAATGTGCGTAGAATGGCTATGAAATTTGAACTCGAGGAACAATAATAAATGTCTCTCCTAGAACGATTAAAATGTTCTCTCACTGATATTTTGTGGCCCCACCTTCCTCAAGTTGCCCATCCCTGCTCCAAATTGCGTCGTATACCATGTCAACTGTTAAAAAAACAATATCCAAATGTAAAGTTTATTATTAATATCATGAATTTGGCTCTACTACTGTCTAACCCTCGCGAGAGTGTTTGTAATATGTGCTCACCTTAGGGAGCAGGAAACTCTGGGCCCGCTGAATAGGCAGGAAACTCTGAGGCTATAGAGCAGGAAACTCTGAGGCCCTATAAGGCAGGAAACTCATTGAGGCATAGAGCAGGAAACTCTGAAGCCTATAGAGCAGAAATCTTGAGGGCCTATAGAGGCAGAAAACCAGGGCCTATAGAGGCAGGAACTCTTGAGGGCCTATAGAGGCAGGAAACTCTGATGCCGAATAGGTGCAGATAATTCTGAGGGCCCGGAATAGAGCAGGCAAACTCTGAGGGCCTAGAGAGGCAGAACTCTGAGGGCCTTATAGAGCAGAACTCTGATGCCCGAATAAGGTGCAGAAACTCTGAGGGCCTGGAATAGGCTAGTTAGAGTACCAATGTTGCAAGTGCTGTTAGCGACAACTTTCATGCTGGAATTGTCATGTTGGGGCCGTTTGCCGGTTGATTTTGATTTGATACAATTGTATGCACTCACTAGCTCAAGTTCAAGACAGAAAAGGGAGGCAGACAGGTGGAGGTAACCTCCAAACGAGCTTCAATGCCCTATACAACACTCCTTCCGTGGCCTCCAACTGCCTCTTCAACGCTAGTAAAACAAATGCATGCTTTCAACCGTCCCTGCGCCGCACCCGCCCGCCCGACTAGCATCACTACCCCGGACGGTTTCTGACCTAGAATACGTGGAAACTACAAATACCTAGTGCGTCTGGCTAGACTGTAAACTCTCTTCCAGACTCATATCAAACATACTCCATTCCAAAATCAAATCTTAGAATCGGCTTTCTATTTTCGCACCAAAGCCTCCTTCGCTCAGCGCCGCTAAAACTACCCTAGTAAAACTGACCCATCCTAACTGATCCTCGACTTCCGCGACTGTCATCTACAAAATAGCCTTCCAATACTCTACTGAGCAAATTGGATGTAGTCTAATCACAGTGCCATCCGTTTTTGTTACCCCAAGCCCATATACCACTCCACCACTTGACCTGTTATGCTCTAGTCGGCTGGCCCTCGCTACAATCGTCGCCAGATCCCACTGCCTCCAGTCACTATAAACATCCAGGTATTAAACCCCAAGGTTGCGAGTTCGAATCTTCATTCCAATGGAACATTTTTAGCTAATTAGCAACTTTTCAACTACTTCACAATTTTTTGATAATAATGTAATTAATACCAGAAAACAAAAAATTGTTTATGATTTTTTTGGAACACAATGTTGCAATTTTTTAACATCACCACCTCGTGGTGCTGCAGCACCTTCAAACCCCCCGTTATTTCCCACGGGTATATTTACAATGACAGAGTTATGGAAGAGAAGGAGAGGACAGTCAGACAGAAGAGAGTGGAGGAGGGATAGGACGAGAGAGCAGGGGAAGAGATAGAGCAATCGACAAGAGAAAGAGAAAGGGTGGAGTATGGTAGGTTGGAAGGAGAGAGAGAGAAGAGGAGAGGTAGGGGGAAGCCGATAGAAGGAGAGAGGTGTGAGGTGAGGTAGGGGAGGAGAGAAGAAGAGAGAGTGGAGTAGAGGAGCGTGCGTGTGCGGGTCTGTGCGTGCGTGCGTGCGTGCGTATCGTAAGAAACATCTAAAGTAGGTTCTTATGTACAGTGATTTAAGGTGGCTAATTAATTACAGATATAGCCAAAAACACAACCCACTGACAACACCCACACATGCCCCACCCAGCCATACAGGACTCGCCACCCAGCCATACAGACCCCCGCAGTCAAGTTACAACAATAAGTGCTTACATTCAGAACTCTGCTCATCTAGAAAGGACATAAATTTATACATTCTAAAAAAAAATACACAATGCTTTTGAATTATTTGTTCAAGTTAATTCACACCATACATTTTTTTTAAATAAACTAAACCAAAACTGATTGTTGAAGTAGAAAGGCAAAATAATAGAAAAAAAAAAAATATTGATTGCAGACATTGTTTTGACAAAATTCTTTGAAGACAGGCTGAGCTATCTCGTGTCGGGTGGACCTTAAACGGGAGCATGAGGGATGTAACCTCTTTCAAAATCGGTTCCCCCCCACACCCTCTTGTTTTTGGTTATCAGCTGAGCGATGTAACCACTTTCAAAAGGCGTTCCCCCGCCACCCCCTCTTCTGTTTTTGGTTCATCAGCTGAGCCGATGTAACCACTTTTCAAAAGGGTTCCCCCCCCACCCTCCCCTTGTTTTGTTATTCAGCTGTAGCGATGATGTAACCACTTTCACAAATGGGTTCCCCCAAACGCCACCACTGGGAATCAGCTGGAGCCGATGATGTACACCACTTTTCAAAGTGGTCCCCCCCCCACCCACCACTTGTTTTGTATCAGCTGACGATTGATTAAACCAGTTCCAAAGGTTCCCGCCCCACCCACGCACTTGTTTTTGGTTATCAGCTGCGTCGTGAGCGATGGATTAACCACTTTCAAAAGGGTTCCCCCCCCCCTCGTTCCTCTTTTTTTTTTTGTGTTATTAGCGTGAGGGGCAGATAAAGCTCACTATTCAATGGAAGGGGTTGCCCCCCCACCCTCCTTCTTGGTTTTTGTGGTTATCAGAGCTGAGCGATGATGTAACGCACTTTCAATATAGTGGGGGTTCCCCCCACCCCCCAACTTTCTTGGTTATCAGCATGGGGGTATGTGACACAACTTTTCCAACAAAGGGGTTCACCCTCACCTGTTTTGGTTATTCAAGCCTGAGCCGATTGATGTAAACCACTTTCAAAAGGGGTTTCCCCCGCCAGCCCACACTTATTTTGGTATATCAGGCGACCGCAGCGATTGGTCATCGTAAAACCACTATTCAAAGGACGGGTTCCCCCTCCCACCCTTACCGTTGTTTGTCTACTGCAAGCTGAGGGATGTAACCACTTTTCAAATAGGCGGTCCTCCCCCACCCTCCACCTGTTTTGCGTTTCACGTCTGGAGCGATTTACCACTTTTCAAAGGGGTTCCCCCCCCACCCACCACTTGTTGCGTTATCACGCTGTGACGATGATGTAACCACTTTCATAATGAATAGAACTGGCTATGAATGCAAGAACATTCCGTGAAGCTAAAAATGAGTTTTTTTTAACCCAAGTGTGAACATGTTTACAACACATATGGATAACACAAGCTTATATTTCTTGGGTTCTGAATGTCGTATTGGTTGAAATGTGAGGACCAAGGCGACAGGTTGACAATATGGACGTTCCACCATTTTGATTTAAATGAAACTCCACCAACAAAACACAATAACATCCAGCAATTCGAACGAAGTAGTAGACGGTGGATGGCTCTCACAGGCACTACAAAAATCAAGACCGCTACACAAGACTAACAGGTACTGGCAAGAAACACGCATTGTGCAATGAACTACATTCGATTCCCTCATATCAGAGAACCCTACACGATAGAACAGCCTACCTTGACTAGAACCATACCGCCAACCAAGAAATTAATAAAACTAGAATGCCCCACCCAGAATGTCACACCCCGAACCTTAACCAATAAGAAATAAAAAAGCTTCTCTCAAGGTCAGGGCGTACACTGATGTTGAACTTGAAACAGGATACTAAACGTTTAGGATTATACTCAATTATCTCAAGATCAATGGGCATTAAATCCACTAATTTAAAAGTAAAAAAATTAAAAAATGTTATGTACCTTCAAATCTGTGGCTAAGACAACGCTTCTACAATGGCAGACAGAACTGACACTACATTGACTGTATCTTGGTCCCTAGATCTGTACCGAAGCGACCTCTACCATGCAAACGGTACAACTACATGTACCTGTGTTTTACATTACTGTATTCTGGTCCTAGATCTGTACCGAAGGACCTCTACCATGGCAGAACTGTACACTACATTACTGTATTCTGGTCCTAGATCTGTGCCTATGGACATCTACCATGGCAGAACTGTACAGTACATTACTGTATTCTGATCCTAGATCTGTACCTATGGACCTCTACCATGGAAGTAAAAGTGCAAAAGAATATATGTGCCTAAGGACCTCTACCACTTTATTCATGATATTATAATATGATCTATTGTAGCGACCTCGTCAGGAGGTTGGGTTCTCTTGGCGTAACAACTAAGGAGTTGGGTTCACAGTCGTTGACCCGGGTTCTGTTGGTCAGAAGTAAACAAACCTTCCTGTGTACAGGAAAAYGCCCGTAGGGTATCACATTTTCTTTAACCTTTCAAACAAATGTCCAGGTTTTTCCCAAAATCCCGATTTCCTGCTTATTTCCTCCTGATTCCGGGAATCTTTCAACTGGGATCTCTGAAATAAACCTGTTGATAAACGCTGTTTTTGGACAAAAGCAGTGTGATTGATGAAGCCATGTTCTACTCAAAGACTCTTCTATTGTCTCATTATATGCACAGAGGTCAGAGGTCAGAGCCATCATGCCCACAGAGGACACAGAGGCTTATCCCGTGTGTTAACTATCTCAGCAAGCAATAACTAAATGTACTGAATAAGACTCATATTCCATTGAATATTTTAGGCAGATTTTAAAAAGCGATGCATAATAATAATAATCACCAGTCAGGAGGGTACAGATAGCTCAATAAGTAAACTTAGACATGCAAAAAATATATATATTTTACATAGAATTAAGCATAATGGTTATGGCTCTAGATTGCAGGAAAAAGCTTTTTCAGGTGTTTGAAAAATTCAAAATGATTCAACTAGCCCCCTTCCGGACCACCCACCAGCCATCCTCTCATACTCTGTGTCCCTTCAGATTATTGGGGTGCATGAAGGCCCTGATAGAGGTTGCTATGGTAACACTTCATAATAACTATAATGAATAAGCATTTTAACAAACAATTTATGAACTATAAAAAATATATGTTTGTAAGCGTTTATAAACATTTATAAGAATGTGTAAGCATTACAAGCCTTCCATTACATTAGCATTTAAACAACGTTTGAAATAATTATTATAAGTATTAATAAATATGTATAATAATTTGAAAAGGCCTATCTTTGAAAGTTATTAKGAAGTATTAATGACTGCAGAAAATACACACATTTACAGTATAACACTCCATTAGGTCACAACTAACACATATGTTCACATAATGTTAGGTTTTTCTAAATCCCTCTGGATTTATTTGTGTAGAAAAGTAGTAACCCTCTTCTTGTCTCTTGGTAATAAATATTACTGTAAAATCTATCACATTGTTGTAAAGGAAGAAGCTTCTGTTTGTGGTTTCCATCTAATTTTGATGACGTTGGTGTAAAATTGTACTGATCTTCTTGGCTGTAAAAATGACATAAAGAGGATAATACTTCTGATTGGATAGCATAAAAGCATCAATATGGATCCCTATTGATGACATTAAAAATCACTATGGATCCTATTGGATGTACAGGAAGATCATATAATCTCTGATTGGATGAACATAAACATGCAATTGTCCTTCTTTCTTTCTGTCTGTCAAGATGCTCTGCAATGAACATCTGCTTAATGACTTAAATGTAAATTTACGGTCGGGGTGAAAATGAAACTACCGCTGGTGACATGGGCATGTGGCATCCAAGTCACTGTCACTTCTCGCCATCTTATGACCTATTGGGATGAACATGAAGAGATAGGACTTCCTAATTGGATGGCATGAAGATCATATATATTCTGTTTGGATAACGTAAACGCTTGATAAGACAGCTATGTTCTAAATCGAGGGTGGAATTTAAGGATTCCTGAGCACTGATCAGCTCGGCTAGGTAAGGGTACATGGTTCTGCTGACCAGCCTGGCTAGTCAACGGATACACTGTTCCTGGCTGATCAGCCGGGCTAGTAAGTACAAATGTTCTGCCTGACGCAGAGCCGGTGCTCTAGTGGTACAGTGTTTTCTGTCTGACCGCGCGGGCTAGTAAAGGTAATGTTCTGCTGACCAGCAGCCGGGCTAGTAAGCTACATTGTTCTGCTGACCAGCCTGGCTAGTAAGTACATGTTCGCCTGACCAGCCGGGCTCAGTAAGTACATGTTCTGCCTGATCAGTCGGGCATAGTAAGGTACGAATGTTCTGCTGACCAGACCTGGCTAGTAAGGCTACATGTGTCTGCCTGACCAAGCCGGGCTAGTAAGGTACATGTTCTGGCTGATCAGCCGGGCTAAGTAAGGTACAATGTTCTGCTGACCCAGCCTGGCTGTAGTTAAGTACATGTTCTGCTGACCAGCCGTGCTTAGTACAGGGTCACATGTTCTGCTGACCAGCCTGGCTAGGTAGGTACATGTTCTGCTGACGCAGCCCGGGCAGTAATGTACATAGTTCTGCTCGAGACCAGCGGGCTAGAGTAAGGTACAAGTTTACTGCTGAGACGCAGCTGGCAGTAAGGACATGTTCTGCTGACCAGCCGGGCATAGTTAAGGTCACATGTTTCTTGCCTGATGCAGCCGGCTGAGTAACGGTACATGTCTGCTGACGCCAGAGCCTGGGCTAGTAAGAGGTTACATGTTTGCTGACCAGCCGGGCTATAACGGTACATGTTCGCTTGATCAGCCCGGCTAAGTTAAGGTACAATGTTCTGCTGACCCAGCCTGGCTAGTAAGGTACATTTTCTGCTGACCAGCGAGCTAGTAAGGTACCATGTTTTTTTTTTTTTTTTCTGCCTGACCAGCCTGGCTAGTAAGGTAGCATGTTCTGCTGACAAGCCCGCCCCAGGCTTAGTAGTGACGTCAGACATCTTTTCTACCTGACCAGGCCTGACAACGAAAAAGAAGAGCCGTTAAAGAGGGAGTAATGAGGGCATTTCGGGGGTTCTCGGTGATAGTCCATCATATCTGCTAACCTCCACCTGGTATTTTTGGATCCCTTGCGACGCCCTTAGGACATCACAATTAGATACAAGGACAGAGGGTTAACATTACTGAGAGTGAGCTGTCACTCTCCTCCTACTCCTCTGCTCTCTCTCTCTCTTCTCTCTCTCTCTCTCTCTCTCTCTCTCTCTCTCTCTCTCTCTCTCTCTTCTCTCTCTCTCTCTCTCTCTCTCTCTCTCCTCTCTCTCTCTCTCTCTCTCTTCTCTCTCTCTCTCTCTCTCTCTCCTCTCTTCTCTCTCTCTCTCTCTCTCTCTCTCTCTCTCTCTCTCTCTCTCTCTCTCTCTCTCTCTCTCTTCTCTCTCTCTCTCTCTCTCTCTCTCTCTCTCTCTCTCTTCTCTCTTTCTCTGTACCTGGGATTGGCTGGAGGAAGGGTTGTAGTGCTGAACTCTGAGTATCTCTTCTTCTGTTGGTGTGCAGATACAGGACAGCAGCTTGCCATACTCCTCTTCTAACCTGATGAGGGCAGCAGAGCACAGTGTTCCACACACGCGCACACACCACACCTACACACACACACACACACACACAGCAACACACCATACCGTTTGTTCAGTAGGCAGGGCATGATGAACAGCAGTGCTCCCTGTAGAGAGTTGAGGATAGTGAAGAGATATGTCAGACCACTTGTCCCCTCCTCTTGGAACTGGAACACTCCAAATATCCACATAGTACCCAACACACAGCTGCGCCACTGCTGTCACTGTGAACACCCTGGAGAGAGAGGGGGGAGGAGGGGGGGAAGGAGGGAGAGGTGAGGGAGGGAGAGGGAGAAGAGGAGGAAGATAAGGGGAAGAGGAGAGGGAGAGGGATGGGGAGGGTGGAGGGGGAGGAAGGGGATGATAAAAAATTACAGACCTCTACATGCTTTGTAAGTAGGAAAACCTGCAAAAAATCGGCAGTGTACTATCAAATACTGGCTTCCCCCCACTGTATAATTATATATATATATATGATTAGTTAGGTTGTTTAAGGTGTAATTGTCTCACTATCACTAAGCACGTATAGGGTGGTGGGATCGTTAGTGGGTCTCTTCCAGGGCGTAACCACGGGAGGGCTGGTCTGTAATGCCACTCGTGGAGGTGTCTGAAAAACGCGGGTCATGGGTGGAAGACAGGTTGTTCGATGGAAGAAGGTAGTTCTAGCGGCGCCACATATGGGTGTATCGCATTTAAGATCAGACCTTCGGGATGATACGCGCGCCAATTTGTAGTAATATTTTGTTAGATTGTATTTGAAAAGAGTGAATCGATAGTTGACGCATTCGCGTGTCCTGCCGCCGCCCTGTGTTGCGGGCAGGGAACCGCCACGAACTGTCCCGCGTTCCCCTCATGCATCTGCGCCCCCTTACTCTTATATAACCCCAGTGGAACCATCAGCCTCATAAATGGCAGAACAAATTAGACTTCAACGTGCCCGCTTTTTGAGAATGTTGGAGCGAGAGTTATTCTCTCCGTGACAACTTGTTTCACAACTAATTGTTTGTATTTTTACGCAATCGCCTTTGTTGAAACATGTCGTGTTCTCGTAGGAGACGAGTGCACATGATTTTAAAGAATGGACACTGACGAGACTGAATTAGTCGTTCAGTTCAAGAATTGATGGGTTATTATGTGTTCTCTTACCGCTATCTCTAGCTAGAATACAATGAGAATGACTTGGAGTTTCGCTAAGGAGAGGTCCCGTACTTGGAGCCGCTCAAACATTTTGTCCCATTCTAAGCAACTATCCGAGCAGCACTAACACAGAGCCCAACATTACCCAACTAGCAGCTCTAGCGCTGGTTCAGCTTAAAGCACCACTGTAGAAGGGAATGAACAGGCTGAGGGCTTCCAGTAGAAGCGGGATGAACAGGCTCGAGGTTCAGGAGAAGGATGAAAGGCCTGAGGTTCAGGAGAAGGGAATGAACAGGTGCTGAGGGTTCAGGAGAAGGAACATATGAACAGGCTGAGGGTTCAGGAGAAGCGGAGAAAGGCTCGAGGCGTTCAGGAGAAGGGACGAACAGGCTGCAGGGTTCAGGAGAAAGAGGGACATAACAGGCTGAGGTGTTCAGGAGAAGAAGTAATGAACATGCTGAGGTTCAGGAGAAGCACAACAGGAGCTGAGGGTTCAGGAGAAGGAAGGAACATGCCTGAAGGTTCACTGCGCACGAGCGAGTGAAACAGGCTGAGGTTCAGAGAAAGGAAAATAACAGAGTCCATCTACGACTATTCACGCGAGCACAGGACAAAGAAATCGGCCCAACCAAGGCAATGAGGCGCTCTTCAGAAGAGAAGTGGGGCAGCACACAAGCTACTTACCCCCACCGCATGAACATGCTGAGGGTTCAGGAAGAAGGAATGACCGGCTCGAGGTTTCAGGGAAGGGATATGCACAGGCTGAGGTTCAGGAGAAGGGTGAACATTTCTGGTTCAGGAGAAGGGATGAACAGGCTGCGGGTTCAGGAGAAGGAAACGGAATCAGGCTGAGGGTTCAGGAGAAGGATGAAAGGCTGCAGGTTCAGGAGAAGGCCCAACGAATGAACAGGGCTGAGTGTTCGGAGAGGGAAGAACAGGCTGAGGTTCCAGGAGAAGGCTGAACAGGCTGGGGTTCAGGAAAGGGACGAACAGGCTTGAGGGTTCAGGAGAAGGGAGAAGGTGGGGCAGTGTGTTGGAGAAATAGGACAGGAGTAGCAATGTGACTATGGGATAGTTAGTGATAAATCTAGTAGTATTAACAGGATTGTAACAGATTGATAGATCTTGCTTGAGGATTTTAAAACAGGTTGTACAGATTGATAAATCAGTGAGGAATAAAAACAGGTTGTACAGATTGATAGATCAGCTTAGGATTAACAGGTTGTACAATGAATTAGTTGAGATAAACAGGTTGTACAGATTGATAAATCAGTTGAGGATAAACAGGGTTGTACAGATTGATAGATGTAGTTGAGGATATCAGGTGTGTACAGATTCTGTAAATTATTTAGGTTAACAGTTGCTACATGAATGATAAATCATTTGAGGATATAAACAGGTTGTACAGGATGCTCTCTGTGCATCACAAGCAGAAATATCGAAGATTGGGTGGAAGGGAGGAAGGGATTGAAAAAGGTAGTCGAATTTCGAATTTGACAAAAGGAAGAAGATATATCAGTATATGAACAGATTTTTTTCCTGAAGAGTGAAATGTTTAGTTGAATCGGCAAATCACTGATGTCAAAGCAAATAACGGGTTGAGGTTGACAAGCGCCCGAAATTGCTAGACTTTAAAGGCGGCCAGTATGATCTAGTTCGGTTAGAGTGTTGACCTCACTGAACCCGAAAGTTCCGAGAATTGAATCGCTTGAAACTGACAAAGCGTAAACAAATCTGTCGTTTCTAGTCCCACGTAATCACTGAACAAGCAGGTAGGACCTTGGCTGTGCTGCCCTGGTGGTGTTCCGGGCTGACGGACGGCGCTACCGACCGCATTAGTGTGAGCCTTCAGCGACGTGTGTGAGGAAGCTAGAGATGCCGGCGTGACGGAGATGTCAGGGTGAGAGCAGATGCATCTTTTATATTAATATACTTATTCTAACTTTCACTCTCGGGACGTCGGGTTGCTCAGGGGATTAGATCAAGTTCCCAATACAGCATACCATGCAAAGATACAATCTGCTGAATCCCAGCGCCAACCATGGTCCGATGTTTTAAATAATGTTTTACACGAACAACACCACGTATATATTATGTTAGCTCCACCACAAGACTTGACGAAAAAGAGGACAGACTGTTCACGAGACAGGTAGCATGCACAAAACCTAACGTAACACTAACAGATCCAACCAATCTAACCACGAACACAAGCTTCAGATCTTGCTCTTTA
>NW_019946818.1:2847-6926 GCF_002910315.2 Salvelinus sp. IW2-2015 | reverse complement strand
TCCTCTCTCTCTCTCTCTCTCTCTCTCTCATTTCTCTCTCTCTCTCTCTCTCTTCTCGTCATCGTCTCTCTCTCTCTCTTCTCTCTCTCTCTCTCTCCTCTGCTCTCTCTCTCCTCTCTTGCTCTCCTCTCTCTCTCTTCTCTCTCCACTCTCTCTCTCTCCTCTCTCTCTCTCTCTCTCTCTCTCTCTCTCTCTCTCTCTCTCTCTCTCTCTCTTCTCTCTCTCTCTCTCTCTCTCTCTCTCTGTCGTCTCTCTCTCTCCTTCCTCTCTCTCCTTCTGTACCTGGGATTGGCTGGAGGAGTAGTGGTAGTGCTGAACTCTGAGTATCTCTTCTTCTTGGTGTGCGAGATACAGGACAGCAGCTTGCCATACTCCTCTCTAACCTGATGAGGCAGCAGAGCACAGTGTTCACACACGCGGCACACACACACCACTACACACACACACACACACACACACACACACACCATACCTTTGTCAGTAGGCAGTGCATGATGAACAGCAGTGCTCCCTGTTAGAGAGTTGAGGATAGTGAAGAGATATGTCATGACCACTTGTCCCCTCCTCTTGGAACTGGAACACTCCAAATATCCACATAGTACCCAACACAAACACAGCTGCGCCACTGCTGTCACTGTGAACACCCTGGAGAGAGAGGGGGGAGGAGGGGGGGAAGGAGGGAGAGGGTGAGGGAGGGAGAGGGAGAGAGGAGGAAGATAAGGGGAAAATGGAGGGGAGAGGGATGGGAGGGGTGTGAGGGGGAGGAAGGGATGAAAAATTACAGACCTCTACATGCTTTGTAAATAGGAAAACCTGCAAAAAATCGGCAGTGTGACTCAAATACTGGCTCTCCCCCACTGTACAATTATATATATATATATGATTAGTTTAGTGTTTTAAGGTGTAATTGTCTCACTATCACTAAGCACGTAATAGGAGTGGTGGGATCGTTAGTTGTCTCTCTCCAGGGCGTAACCAGCAAGGAGGGTGTATGTAATGCCACTCTGGAGGGTCGAAAAAACGCGGTCATGGGGAAGACAGGTTGTTCGATGGAAGAAGGTAGTGTAGTTTAGCGGCGGCCACTATCATTGGGTGTGATCGCATAAAATCAGCCTCGAGGATGAATAGCGCTGTAGTAATATTGTTAGATTGTATTGAAAAGGTGAATCCGATAGTTGAGAGTGGTGTTGTGTTGCGGGAGACACGGAYGTCGGYGTTCCCTCTCATGAATCTGGCGAACAAAGTTAGACTTTCTAACGTTGCCCGCTGTTGTTAGAGAAGTGTTGGAGCGAGAGTTATCTCGTCGTGGACAACTTGTTTCTACAATAATTGTTTTTATTTTTGGACGCAAATCGCCTTTGTTGAAACATGTCGTGTCTCGTAGGAGACGAGTGCACATGATTTTAAAGAAGGACACTGACGAACTGAATTTAGCGTTCAGTTTCAAGATTGATGGGTTTGATTATGTGTTCTACGCTTCTACTGAATCAATGAAATGCTTTGGGTTTGGAAGAGAGGGGTACTTGGAGCGTAATTGTCCAGAGAACGAGCTCAGAGCCCGGTAGCAGCGTGCTCTGAATACCAGCAGGTCTGCCAATGTCCCCTGTACTCTGATACCCAGCAGGTCTGCCAATGTCCCCTGTGCTCTGATACCCAGCAGGTCTGCCAATGTCCCCTGTACTCTGATACCCAGCAGGTCTTCCAATGTCCCCTGTACTCTGATACCAGCAGGTCTGCCAAGTTTCCACTATTTCAGACTCTAGGACGTTCATTGATCTGCTGATATCTCTGGGGACATTCATGGTGTATTGATAACAGAATTGTTGAATCTGGATGTCCCCTTTACCCACCGCTGTTGAAGAGATAGAATACTGTCCTCTTCAGACCTCCACCTCACCCAGAGAAACTAAAACATTTCCTGAAGTGAGCATCACTCAATCAAGTTATATTAAAATGCCAGTATGCACTTGTGGTTTTACAGCGTTAATGTCCTCCATCTCTGTTACTAAACAATGATCAGAACATCCCACTGGGTTTCATCACACTTGATTTACAGACCTGAGATTGATGCTGGCTGGAGAGATGCTGGCTAACCTGGCTAGAGAGATGCTGTTCTCTCTCACATTAGCCCATGTATGCTGTCTCGTGCTTCCATTTCATCTCCGCCAAATATCACATAGTTCATGTGTTAAAATAAGGCGTTACATTTTTATTTATTTTTTAAGTCCTAACAAAGCTATATGAGGTTCTTTGTGATTTCTATCAAATCACTGACAGTACAGTTAAAATCCCAGCAAGAAATAAATCATCCTCAGTATTACATTTCTCAATGGTATTTGATAATGTCTCTAAAAAAAACATACCCTCTCAACTGCCACTACTGGGGCATATACATTTATTAAACACATGGTGATGTTTTCATATCTCACGTTTAATAACCTCCCTCCAACCCTCTTCAACCTTTTATGACAAAGGCAAAAAACCTTTTGAAAACAGGATGCCACACCCCCACTTTGAGTTTTATGACTACACACCACTGCCCCCCCCCCCCCCCACTCCTGTTGCCGAAAACTTAATTTTCCATATTACTGTGCGTTTCTTGTGTAGAAAAACTTATGTCACTTCCCTTTCCCTTTATTAACTCACACACTACGACTCTTTTTTCCCGTCTCTTGCACCATTACTTTAGAAGAAAGAATGCTAAAACTGCTCATGGCTGAAAACAAAATACAGAGTTAAGACTCTTTCATTTCCTTTTGAATTTACCTCACTTGTCAACACTTCTTTTTTATTTAACTAGGCAAGTCAGTTAAGAACAAATTCTTATTTTCAATTATGGTTTAGGAACAGCGGGTTAACTGCCTTGTTCAGGGGCAGAACGACAGATTTGTTTTACCTTGTCAGTTCAGCCGATTCAATCTCGCAACCTTTCGGTTATGAGTCCAACACTTTAACCACTAGAACTACCTGCCGCCCCTTTAGTCTAGCAATTTCGGGGCTTGTCAAACCTCCACCCGTTATTTTTGACAGTCAGTGACTTTGCCGATTCAATAAACAATTCACTTTCAGGAAAAAAATCTGTTACATTAATAATCCTGCATATATTCTTCCCTTTTGTCAATTCAGAAATTGACTTACCTTTCAATCCCTTACTCCCTTCCCACCCCAATTCTCTCGATATGTTGTTGTGATGCATCAGAAGCATCTGTACACCTGTTTATCCTCCAAATGATTTTATCATTCTGTACACAACCTGTTAATCCTCAAATAAATTATCACACATCTGTACAACCGTTTATCCTCAACTAAATCTATCAATCTGTACAACCTGTTTATCCTCAACTGATTTATCAATCTGTAACACTGTTTATCCTCAACTAATCTATCAATCTGTACACCTGTTAATCCTCAACTGATCTATCAATCTGTACAACCTGTTTATCCTCAACTGAATGTATCAATCTGTACACCTGTTAATCCTCAACGATTTATCATCAACTTCCCCATAGTCACATTGCTCTCTTTCCTATTTCTCCCATTCACACTGCCCACCTTCTTCCTCTTCTCCCAGACACCCTCTCAGCCTGTTCATCCCCTTGCTCACTTTAAAACCCTCAGCCTGTTTCATCCTTCTCCTTGAACCCTCAGCCTGTTCATCCCTTCTCCTGAACCTCAGCTGTTCATCCCTTCTCTCTGAACCCTCAGCCTGTTCATCGCCTTCTCCTGAACCCCAGCCTGTTCATCCTTTGCTCCTGAACCGCTCCAGGCCTGTTCATCCCTCCTCTCGCTGTTATACCCTCAGCCTGCATGTTTCACCCATTTCTCCTGAACCCTCAGCCTGTTCATCCCTTTCTCCTGAACCTCTCCTTGCCTGTTCATCCCTTCTTCCTGTACCCTTCAGCCTGTTCATCCTTCTCTGAAACCCTCAAGCCTGTTCAATTCGCCTGCACCTGCCTGAAGCCTCAGCCTGCTTTCTGCTGATCGCCTGTTTCTCCTGAACCCTCAGCCTGTTCGTTCATCCTTCTCCTGAACCCTCAGCAACATGTTCATTCCCTATCTACACTAGAACTCAGCTTTCA
>NW_019946818.1:0-2822 GCF_002910315.2 Salvelinus sp. IW2-2015 | reverse complement strand
AGCACAGGGGGCAGTGGTGAGAAGTACGTTTCAGGGAATCTCTGAAATGGAGGCCTCATCCACATTTTTCTTTGGTTTAGAGAAAAAGAATGGACAAAGAAGAATTACTCATTGCCTTAAATCAGCTGTTAGACAGGATTTCACTAGCCCAAGTGAAATTAGATAGAGGACAGTAGAGTTCTATGCTGAGCTCTACCAGTGTAATTAGATAGAGGACAGTAGAGTTCTATGCTGAGCTCTACAAGTGTGAGTACAAAGAGGATAAAACAGTGACACAGCAGTTCCTTGATGGGCTCCCACAGGTGGCTGCAGAAGCTCAGGTTGAACTAGAGCAACCATTGTCTTTGCAGGAGCTATACACTGCATTACAAGGCATGGAAAATGGAAGGACACTGATGGGCTTCCTGTTGACTTTTATAAGTATTTTTGGGGCTATGTTGGGAGAGGATTGGCTAGCAGCAGTTAACGATGGTTTGACTGGAGAGTTACTTCCGCTAAGCTGCAGAAGGACTGTCCTTACCCTATTGCCAAGAAAGGGTGACCCTAGGGAGGTGAAGAACTGGAGGCCAGTGGCCTTAATGTGCACTGATTATAATATCCTGTCCAAGGCCTTGTCCAACAGGCTGAGGGAGCTATTAGGTTGGATGCTGGTCTAATTTCAATTGATCAGGAAAAGGCATTTGACCGAKTTGAACATTAATACCTATGTTTTAAGTATATTGGAGAGTACCTAGGGGATGAGGAGACAATGGAGAAAAAAAATGGAATGGGGTGGTTGAAATGGTGGAAGGGAGGATGAGGAGATGGCGTTGCTTGTTATCTCTTACGTCATATAGGGGGTGCACTCTTATTGTTAATAATGTGGTTGCCTCTGCACTGTGGCATCGGTTGTCATGTTTAGAGCCACCAATCTGGCCTTCTGGCCAAGTTACAGGTAATTATTGTAGATATTTTGGGGGGATAATTATCATTGGGTTCCACAAAGTGTTTTGTATTTGTCTAAAGAGGAGGAAGGACAAGGTCTTGTACATCTTGCTAGTAGGACTGCTGCTTTGCGGTTTCAGTTTATTCAAAGGTTGCTTTATGGACCGAAAAATGTGGTGTGGAGAGGGGTGGCAGGTCTGGTATTACAGAAGGAAGAGGGATTAGACTTAAAGAACTTCTTAAGGCTAGGGGGCAGTATTCGGACGTTTGGATGACTGAGGTGCCCAAAGTAAACTACCTGTTACTCAGGCCCAGATTCTAGGATATGCATATGCATGGTAGTATTGGATAGAAAACACTCTAAAGTTTGTGAGTGTCTGTGAGTATAACAAAACTGATATGGCAGGCGAAAAACCCGAGGACAATCCATCCAGAATTTTTATTTTTAGCTCAGCACTGATTACTATGGCTGTCTATAGGGATATAAAAGGAAAACCTCCCAGATTGCAGTTCCTATTGCTTCCACTAGACGTCAACAGTCTTTAGAAAGAGTTTCAGGCTTGTTTTTTGGAAAAAATGAGCTAGAATTTGTAGTTTTTCTAAGTGGCTCCCATTTTAGCTGTAGTGTTTGTAGCGCGTTCCGGTGAGGGCGCGCACTTCATAATTTATCTCCGGTAAGGAACATACTATTCTCCGTCTTAAATTGTATCGTTTATTTANTTTTTGCCTTTGTCATAAAAGGTTGAAGAGGGTTGGAGGGGAGGTTATTAAACGTGAGATATGAAAACATCACCATGTGTTTAATAAATGTATATGCCCCAGTAGTGGCAGTTGAGAGGGTATGTTTTTTTAGAGACATTATCAAATACCATTGAGAAATGTAATACTGAGGATGATTTATTTCTTGCTGGGGATTTTAACTGTACTGTCAGTGATTTAGATAGAAATCACAAAGAACCTCATATAGCTTTGTTAGGACTTAAAAAATAAATAAAAATGTAACGCCTTATTTTAACACATGAACTATGTGATATTTGGCGGAGATGAAATGGAAGCACGAGACAGCATACATGGGCTAATGTGAGAGAGAACAGCATCTCTCTAGCCAGGTTAGCCAGCATCTCTCCAGCCAGCATCAATCTCAGGTCTGTAAATCAAGTGTGATGAAACCCCAGTGGGATGTTCTGATCATTGTTTAGTAACAGAGATGGAGGACATTAACGCTGTAAAACCCACAAGTGCATACTGGCATTTTAATATAACTTGATTGAGTGATGCTCACTTCAGGAAATGTTTTAGTTTCTCTGGGTGAGGTGGAGGTCTGAAGAGGACAGTATTCTATCTCTTCAACAGCGGTGGGATAAAGGGGAACATCCAGATTCAACAATTCTGTTATCAATACACCATGAATGTCCCCAGAGATATCAGCAGATCAATGAACGTCCTAGAGTCTGAAATAGTGGAAACTTGGCAGACCTGCTGGGTATCAGAGTACAGGGGACATTGGMAGACCTGCTGGGTATCAGAGTACAGGGGACATTGGCAGACCTGCTGGGTATCAGAGCACAGGGGACATTGGCAGACCTGCTGGGTATCAGAGTACAGGGGACATTGGCAGACCTGCTGGGTATCAGAGCACAGGGGGCAGTGGTGAGAAGTACGTTTCAGGSAATCTCTGAAATGGAGGCCTCATCCACATTTTTCTTTGGTTTAGAGAAAAAGAATGGACAAAGAAGAATTACTCATTGCCTTAAATCAGCTGTTAGACAGGATTTCACTAGCCCAAGTGAAATTAGATAGAGGACAGTAGAGTTCTATGCTGAGCTCTACCAGTGTAATTAGATAGAGGACAGTAGAGTTCTATGCTGAGCTCTACAAGTGTGAGTACAAAGAGGATA